>NC_083570.1:3395000-3415000 GCF_027579695.1 Neoarius graeffei
ATCAAACTTGTGACCTCACTCGTGTTGTAATTTATCTTTCACTTCCTCTGATTCGTGTCGCACTCGACATAAAATACCGACTGAAACTTGCGTTTGAAGCTGGACCGCCTTTCAGAATTTTCAAGTCATAAAAAGAATTTTCCCAACACAGAATTATTTTTGTTTAGTGACTGAAAGCTACTGAATTCAAATGACAGACTTCCAATTTTATTAGTTTTTTAAAAAATAGAACAATTAATGAATTTATCTCCACGTGGCCCTAAATTCTCCGCTATTTTTTCCTGCTTCACCATGACCCGATACAAGATACTACATCATGCATCACATCACGTAGTGGGCTTTCCCCATTCGCGCAAGGCATTGTGGGATACAAATTTGAAACAGGAGAGAAAAATGGAGGGCGTGAGTGTGCGAATGAAACGTGAAAGAGCGACTACAGTAACGGAAAGAAAGCGAGAAGAAGAAAAGACGTTATGTTCTATACGAAGGAAAGGAAACGCAGGACCAAACTAATAAATATGGGCGCTCAGCGAGCACCTCGGTGTGATCAGCTGTTTGTTTAGCGACAGAATGATGGAACTGTCAGTGCACGCTCAAAGGGAAACCTGTAGATGGCAGTAATGCGACACTGTGGATGCCAGCTGCCGTAAAACCCAAAAGAAGAAGAAGGTGGTAAACCTGCGCATGCGCACACGGACTTCCTCTGTCTGCTCGACTGCGCCAAGCGAGCGATTTCATGCACATTATTTGCTTTAATCCGCTCAAATTAAATAACTTCCCAGCCACAGAATGGCCTGATATTTTGTGAGATATTACAGAAATAAACAGATATCACAATCGCCACATTTCAGACGGAACTAAATTTCACCAGTTTCATGAAATCGAAAGGCCGTCTAGCTTCAAGATTTTTTAATGTTATTATTAAATTATAAACATTTTAAAAAGAATTTAAGAAAAATAAATTGATACCAGGAATGAAATAACTGAAATGCGGAATTGCAACCAGGTTTGTTAGCTAGCTATGAGTAGCTGATATATACAGTGGTGCTTGACAGTTTGTGAACCGTTTAGAATTTTCTATATTTCTGCATAAATATGACCTAAAACATCATCAGATTTTCACACAAGTCCTAAAAGTAGATAAAGAGAACCCAGTTAAACAAATGAGACAAAAATATTATACTTGGTCATTTATTTATTGAGGAAAATGATCCAATATTACACATCTGTGAGTGGCAAAAGTATGTGAACCTCTAGGATTAGCAGTTAATTTGAAGGTGAAATTAGAGTCAGGTGTTTTCAATCAATGGGATGACAATCAGGTGTGAGTGGGCACCCTGTTTTATTTAAAGAACAGGGATCTATCAAAGTCTGATCTTCACAACACATGTTTGTGGAAGCGTATCATGGCACGAACAAAGGAGATTTCTAAGGACCTCAGAAAAAGCGTTGTTGATGCTCATCAGGCTGGAAAAGGTTACAAAACCATCTCTAAAGAGTTTGGACTCCACCAATCCACAGTCAGACAGATTCTGTACAAATGGAGGAAATTCAAGACCATTGTTACCCTCCCCAGGAGTGTAATAGTCAGTGAGGTCACAAAGGACCCCAGGGTAACTTCTAAGCAACTGAAGGCCTCTCTCACATTAATGTTAATGTTCATGAGTCCACCATCAGGAGAACACTGAACAACAATGGTGTGCATGGCAGGGTTGCAAGGAGAAAGCCACTGCTCTCCAAAAAGAATATTGCTGCTCGTCTGCAGTTTGCTAAAGATCACGTGGGCAAGCCAGAAGGCTATTGGAAAAATGTTTTGAGGATGGATGAGACCAAAATAGAACTTTTTGGTTTAAATGGGAAGGGTCATGTTTGGAGAAAGGAAAACACTGCATTCCAGCATAAGAACCTTATCCCATCTGTGAAACATGGTGGTGGTAGTATCATGGTTTGGGCCTGTTTTGCTGCATCTGGGCCAGGACGGCTTGCCATCATTGATGGAACAATGAATTCTGAATTATACCAGAGAATTCTAAAGGAAAATGTCAGGACATCTGTCCATGAACTGAATCTCAAGAGAAGGTGGGTCATGCAGCAAGACAACGACCCTAAGCACACAAGTCGTTCTACCAAAGAATGGTTAAAGAAGAATAAAGTGAATGTTTTGGAATGGCCAAGTCAAAGTCCTGACCTTAATCCAATGGAAATGTTGTGGAAGGACCTGAAGCGAGCAGTTCATGTGAGGAAACCCACCAACATCCCAGAGTTGAAGCTGTTCTGTATGGAGGAATGGGCTAAAATTCCTCCAAGCCGGTGTGCAGGACTGATCAACAGTTACCGCAAATGTTTAGTTGCAGTTATTGCTGCACAAGGGGGTCAAACCAGATACTGAAAGCAAAGGGTCACATACTTTTGCCACTCACAGATATGTAATATTGGATCATTTTCCTCAATAAATAAATGACCAAGTATAATATTTTTGTCTCATTTGTTTAACTGGGTTCTCTTTATCTACTTTTAGGACTTGTGTGAAAATCTGATGATGTTTTAGGTCATATTTATGCAGAAATATAGAAAATTCTAAAGGGTTCACAAACTTTCAAGCACCACTGTGTGTGTGTATATATATATATATATATATATATATATATATATATATATATATATATAAAATCATATTTATATCAGGCAGCTAACATTAGCGTTTACTAGATACTTAAGGTCAAATGATAAAAATTCTCATCTAAATTTATCGTCTCGAGTAAGACTAAATTGTATAATGTGCACTCGAAGCAATAACATTAACATCACGATCGGTTATTATATTTTGTTTAATTGAAGCCTGACACCTGACACGCTAGCTTAACTAACAAATAAGGTGAAGTAAATATTTAAAGTATTTATTTATCTAACTTAAACAAAGAATTAAAATGTTACATAAGCTACTAGAGCGGCGGCTACAATTATCGACACCTTAATGATTTTTTGGCCGTTGCCAAACTAGAAAAGACTTTCAATACATAAATTGTGTTTGAATAATTACTCAAACTTCCAATGGAAAAAAAATAAGTTGATTCCTGATGACTGAGCGTATCAGATCACACGACACTGTTCCACAATCATTGATACCTTTGTCCACAGTTATCGACACTGTTGCACACTTATCCACACCTTTGTCCACAGTTATCTACACCGTTCCACAATTATCGACACCTTTGTCCACAGTTATCGACACAGTTCCACAATTATCAACACCTTTGTCCACAGTTAACGACACCGTTCCACAATTATCGACACCTTTGTCCATGGTTATCGACACCGTTCCACAATTATCGACACCTTTGTCCACAGTTATCGACACTGTTGCATAATTATCGACACCTTTGTCCACAGTTATCGACACCGTTCCACAATTATCGACACCTTTGTCCACAGTTATCGACACCGTTCCACAATTATCGACACCGTTCCACAATTACCAACACCTTTGTCCACAGTTATATCGACACCGTTCCACAATTATCAACACCTTTGTCCACAGTTATCGACACCTTTGTCCATGGTTATCAACACCGTTCCACAATTATCGACACTGTTGCATAATTATCGACACCTTTGTCCACAATTATCGACACCTTTGTCTACAGTTATCGACACCGTTCCACAATTATCGACACCTTTGTCCACAGTTATTGACACCGTTCCACAATCATTGATACCTTTGTCCACAGTTATCGACACCGTTCCACAATTATTGACACCTTTGTCCACAGTTATCGACACCGTTCCACAATTATCGACACCTATGTCCACAGTTATCGACACCGTTCCACAATTATCGACACCGTTCCACAATTATCAACACCTTTGTCCACAGTTATATCGACACCGTTCCACAATTATCAACACCTTTGTCCACAGTTATCGACACCGTTCCACAATTATCAACACCTTTGTCCACAGTTATATCGACACCGTTCCACAATTATCGACACTGTTGCATAATTATCGACACCTTTGTCCACAGTTATTGACACCATTCCACAATCATTGATACCTTTGTCCACAGTTATCGACACCGTTCCACAATTATCGACACCTTTGTCCACAGTTATTGACACCGTTCCACAATCATTGATACCTTTGTCCACAGTTATCAACACCGTTCCACAATTATCGACACCTTTGTCCACAGTTATTGACACCGTTCCACAATTATCGACACCTTTGTCCACGGTTATTGACACCGTTCCAAAATTATCGACACCTTTGTCCACAGTTATCGACACCGTTCCACAATTATCGACACCGTTCCACAATTATCAACACCTTTGTCCACAGTTATATCGACACCATTCCACAATTATCAACACCTTTGTCCACATTTATCGACACCTTTGTCCATGGTTATCAACACCGTTCCACAATTATCGACACTGTTGCATAATTATCGACACCTTTGTCCACAGTTATCGACACCGTTCCACAATTATCGACACCTTTGTCCACAGTTATTGACACCGTTCCACAATCATTGATACCTTTGTCCACAGTTATCGACACCGTTCCACAATTATCGACACCTTTGTCCACAGTTATTGACACCGTTCCACAATTATTGACACCTTTGTCCACGGTTATCGACACCGTTGCACAATTATCTACACCTTTGTCCACGGTTATCGACACCGTTGCACAATTATCGACACCTTTGTCCACGGTTATTGACACCGTTCCACAATTATCAACACCTTTGTCCACGGGTATCGACACCGTTCCACAATTATCAACACCTTTGTCCACAGTTATTGACACAGTTCCACAATTATCGACACCTTTGTCCACGGTTATCGACACCGTTCCACAATTATCGACACCTTTGTCCACAGTTATCGACACCGTTCCACAATTATCGACACCGTTCCACAATTGCCAACACCTTTGTCCACAGTTATATCGACACCGTTCCACAATTATCAACACCTTTGTCCACAGTTATCGACACCTTTGTCCATGGTTATCAACACCGTTCCACAATTATCGACACTGTTGCATAATTATCGACACCTTTGTCCACAATTATCGACACCTTTGTCCACAGTTATTGACACCGTTCCACAATTATCGACACCATTCCACAATTATCAACACCTTTGTCCACAGTTATATCGACACCGTTCCACAATTATCAACACCTTTGTCCACAGTTATCGACACCTTTGTCCATGGTTATCAACACCGTTCCACAATTATCGACACTGTTGCATAATTATCGACACCTTTGTCTACAGTTATCGACACCGTTCCACAATTATCGACACCTTTGTCCATAGTTATTGACACCGTTCCACAATCATTGATACCTTTGTCCACAGTTATCGACACCGTTCCACAATTATTGACACCTTTGTCCACAGTTATCGACACCGTTCCACAATTATCGACACCTATGTCCACAGTTGTCGACACCGTTCCACAATTATCGACACCGTTCCACAATTATCGACACCGTTCCACATTTATCAACACCTTTGTCCACAGTTATATTGACACCGTTCCAGAATTATCAACACCTTTGTCCACAGTTATCGACACCTTTGTCCATGGTTATTGACACCGTTCCACAATTATCGACACTGTTGCATAATTATCGACACCTTTGTCCACAGTTATTGACACCATTCCACAATCATTGATACCTTTGTCCACAGTTATCGACACCGTTCCACAGTTATCGACACCTTTGTCCACAGTTATTGACACCGTTCTACAATCATTGATACCTTTGTCCACAGTTATCGACACCGTTCCACAATTATCGACACCTTTGTCCACAGTTATTGACACCGTTCCACAATTATCGACACCTTTGTCCACGGTTATCGACACCGTTCCAAAATTATCGACACCTTTGTCCACAGTTATCGACACCGATCCACAATTATCGACACCGTTCCACAATTATCAACACCTTTGTCCACAGTTATATCGACACCATTCCACAATTATCAACACCTTTGTCCACATTTATCGACACCTTTGTCCATGGTTATCAACACCGTTCCACAATTATCGACACTGTTGCATAATTATCGACACCTTTGTCCACAATTATCGACACCTTTGTCCACAGTTATTGACACCGTTCCACAATTATCGACACCATTCCACAATTATCAACACCTTTGTCCACAGTTATATCGACACCGTTCCACAATTATCAACACCTTTGTCCACAGTTATCGACACCTTTGTCCATGGTTATCAACACCGTTCCACAATTATCGACACTGTTGCATAATTATCGACACCTTTGTCTACAGTTATCGACACCGTTCCACAATTATCGACACCTTTGTCCATAGTTATTGACACCGTTCCACAATCATTGATACCTTTGTCCACAGTTATCGACACCGTTCCACAATTATTGACACCTTTGTCCACAGTTATCGACACCGTTCCACAATTATCGACACCTATGTCCACAGTTATAGACACCGTTCCACAATTATCGACACCGTTCCACAATTATCGACACCTTTGTCCACAGTTATATCGACACCGTTCCAGAATTATCAACACCTTTGTCCACAGTTATCGACACCTTTGTCCATGGTTATCGACACCGTTCCACAATTATCGACACTGTTGCATAATTATCGACACCTTTGTCCACAGTTATTGACACCATTCCACAATCATTGATACCTTTGTCCACAGTTATCGACACCGTTCCACAGTTATCGACACCTTTGTCCACAGTTATTGACATCGTTCCACAATCATTGATACCTTTGTCCACAGTTATCGACACCGTTCCACAATTATCGACACCTTTGTCCACAGTTATTGACACCGTTCCACAATTATCGACACCTTTGTCCACGGTTATCGACACCGTTCCAAAATTATCGACACCTTTGTCCACAGTTATCGACACCGTTCCACAATTATCGACACCGTTCCACAATTATCAACACCTTTGTCCACAGTTATATCGACACCATTCCACAATTATCAACACCTTTGTCCACATTTATCGACACCTTTGTCCATGGTTATCAACACCGTTCCACAATTATCGACACTGCTGCATAATTATCGACACCTTTGTCCACAGTTATTGACACCGTTCCACAATTATCGACACCTTTGTCCACAGTTATTGACACCATTCCACAATCATTGATACCTTTGTCCACAGTTATCGACACCGTTCCACAATTATCGACACCTTTGTCCACAGTTATCGACACCGTTCCACAATTATCAACACCTTTGTCCACAGTTATTGACACAGTTCCACAATTATCGACACCTTTGTCCACGGTTATCGACACCGTTCCACAATTATCGACACCTTTGTCCACAGTTATCGACACCGTTCCACAATTATCAACACCTTTGTCCACAGTTATCGACACCTTTGTCCATGGTTATCGACACTGTTCCACAATTATCGACACTGTTGCATAATTATCAACACCTTTGTCCACAGTTATCGACACTGTTGCATAATTATCGATACTGTTCCACAATTATAGACACCTTTGTCCACAGTTATTGACACTGTTCCACAATCATTGATACCTTTGTCCACAGTTATTGACACCATTGCACAATTATCGACACCTTTGTCCACAGTTATCGACACCTTTGTCCACCGTTATTGACACCGTTCCACAATTATTGACACATTTGTCCACAGTTATTGACACCGTTCCACAATTATAGTCACCTTTGTCCACAGTTATCGACACAGTTCCACAATTATTGACACCTTTGTCCACGGTTATTGACACCGTTCCACAACTATCGACACATTTGTCCACGGTTATCGACACCATTCCATAATTATCGACACATTTGTCCACAGTTATTGACACCGTTGCACAATTATCGACACCTTTGTCCACAGTTATTGACACCGTTCCACAATCATTGATACCTTTGTCCACAGTTATCGACACCGTTCCACAATTATCAACACCTTTGTCCACAGTTATCGACACCTTTGTCCATGGTTATCGACACTGTTCCACAATTATCGACACTGTTGCATAATTATCGACACCTTTGTCCACAGTTATCGACACTGTTGCATAATTATCGATACTGTTCCACAATTATAGACACCTTTGTCCACAGTTATTGACACTGTTCCACAATCATTGATACCTTTGTCCACAGTTATTGACACCATTGCACAATTATCGACACCTTTGTCCACAGTTATCGACACCTTTGTCCATGGTTATCAACACCTTTGTCCACCGTTATTGACACCGTTCCACAATTATTGACACATTTGTCCACAGTTATTGACACCGTTCCACAATTATAGTCACCTTTGTCCACAGTTATCGACACAGTTCCACAATTATTGACACCTTTGTCCACGGTTATTGACACCGTTCCACAACTATCGACACATTTGTCCACGGTTATCGACACCATTCCATAATTATCGACACATTTGTCCACAGTTATCGACACCGTTCCACAGTTATCGACACCTTTGTCCACAGTTATTGACACCGTTCCACAATCATTGATACCTTTGTCCACAGTTATCGACACCGTTCCACAATTATCGACACCTTTGTCCACAGTTATTGACACCGTTCCACAATTATCGACACCTTTGTCCATGGTTATCGACACCGTTCCAAAATTATCGACACCTTTGTCCACAGTTATCGACACCGTTCCACAATTATCGACACCGTTCCACAATTATCAACACCTTTGTCCACAGTTATATCGACACCATTCCACAATTATCAACACCTTTGTCCACATTTATCGACACCTTTGTCCATGGTTATCAACACCGTTCCACAATTATCGACACTGTTGCATAATTATCGACACCTTTGTCCACAGTTATCGACACCGTTCCACAATTATCGACACCTTTGTCCACAGTTATTGACACCGTTCCACAATCATTGATACCTTTGTCCACAGTTATCGACACCGTTCCACAATTATCGACACCTTTGTCCACAGTTATTGACACCGTTCCACAATTATTGACACCTTTGTCCACGGTTATCGACACCGTTGCACAATTATCTACACCTTTGTCCACGGTTATCGACACCGTTGCACAATTATCGACACCTTTGTCCACGGTTATCGACACCGTTCCACAATTATCAACACCTTTGTCCACAGTTATTGACACAGTTCTACAATTATCGACACCTTTGTCCACGGTTATCGACACCGTTCCACAATTATCGACACCTTTGTCCACAGTTATCGACACCTTTCCACAATTATCAACACCTTTGTCCACAGTTATCGACACCTTTGTCCATGGTTATCGACACTGTTCCACAATTATCGACACTGTTGCATAATTATCGACACCTTTGTCCACAGTTATCGACACTGTTGCATAATTATCGATACTGTTCCACAATTATAGACACCTTTGTCCACAGTTATTGACACTGTTCCACAATCATTGATACCTTTGTCCACAGTTATTGACACCATTGCACAATTATCGACACCTTTGTCCACAGTTATCGACACCTTTGTCCACGGTTATTGACACCGTTCCACAATTATTGACACATTTGTCCACAGTTATTGACACCGTTCCACAATTATAGTCACCTTTGTCCACAGTTATCGACACAGTTCCACAATTATTGACACCTTTGTCCACGGTTATTGACACCGTTCCACAACTATCGACACATTTGTCCACGGTTATCGACACCATTCCATAATTATCGACACATTTGTCCACAGTTATTGACACCGTTGCACAATTATCGACACCTTTGTCCACAGTTATTGACACCATTCCACAATCATTGATACCTTTGTCCACAGTTATCGACACCGTTCCACAATTATCGACACCTTTGTCCACAGTTATCGACACCTTTGTCCACAGTGATTGACACCGTTCCACAGTTATCGACACGCAGATTATTATTTATATAAAAATAAATAAATCTTTACGTGGTATTAAGTTAACAAAACAGTTTTTATTTCAAATTTGTTTTCCGTAGACTTATATTTAGTACAAAATATCTTTTTTTTTAAATATCGGTGTTTACGTAAATGAGGAAGTAATTCTAATGTTTGTCACCAGATGAACTGATAATGTTTAACCTGCGTCAGAAAATCTATTTGTTCCACTTTCTAAATATTTTCATAGATCACATTTTGTTTCTCATTCGTTGTTGTCTGCATTAATTTCTAGTTTTGTAGTTTACCAGTAAATATCAACAGGAAATTGACATTGTAACCACATGAAAATCCAGGTCAAAGGTTGCATGTCATTCCTGGAACCAAAATATAAAATGTCTCCTGATATTGTAATATACGGTCGATATTTACAACAAACTGCAAAAAAAAAAATCGGAATGGAATAGAAAAATCTGAATATTTCAAGCATGTCATTTTTTATATGCTGGGAATTTAATTCTGGTCTAATTCTACTTATTGCAGTCGGATTCCAAATACTCTATAAACATTCCATTCTGTTATGAATCAGAAGAAAATGTATTATAAATCACAGCACTTATTTTTTTAAAGTACTTCAACAATGTTATACAAAGATCGATCCATAACAGTTGTAAATGTCCCTTAATTCCACAGGGTGTCGATAATGGTGGACACCGGTGAAAGTGATCACTATTATCAACACCTCACGTGACTTCTCAAACGTGTGTTTAGATACAAAATGGCGTCTGTCAAATGAAAGAGTAAGAAACAAAGAAGGTTTCGACGAGGAGGTCATGAAATGAAATATCGGTGAATTTGATGAGTAAAAACATGTCCATGATCTTTCCACCATGCTCACCTGCGATGATAACGTCCGGGTTTTCCGAAAAATTGCTGATTGTGCTAAAAATAATTCCATCTCCGGTAACGAGCTGCGTCATCAGACGACAAGATCAAAAGGGCGAGGGGGCAAGGGGCGGTCTTCCGATTTATTCATTAACCAATAATAATAATAATAATAATAATAACTGTTGTAACTGAAACTCACCTTTTGTAAAATTGTTTTTTATTGGTCAGTCTGAAAAGGTGTCGATAATTATGGGCTGGCGATAATTGTAGCCGCCGCGACAATTATATTCTGAAAAAAAAAAAATCAAGAGCCAAGTTAGCTCGAGTTACAGTACACCAGTAAAAACATAGACATAGACACTGCATTTGTTAGAGTTTTGCTGGGATTTGAACCTGGTTCGCTGGTGTGATAATCCAGCAAACCCCCAGTAGGCCACCAGGGGGATGACTCAAATGCAGAGGTGTGAGGTGGAAGTAGAAAAAGTATCAAAAGGTTTATTTACAATATATACAGTCCAAAAGAAATAATCCAAAACGCTCAGAAGATCTCATCATCTCTAGCCGCTTTATCCTTCTACAGGGTTGCAGGCAAGCTGGAGCCCATCCCAACTGACCACAGGCGAAAGGCGGGGCACACCCTGGACAAGTCGCCAGGTCATCACAGGGCTGACACATAGACACAGACTTTGGACTGTGGGGGAAACCGGAGCACCCGGAGGAAACCCACGCGGACACGGGGAGAACATGCAAACTCCACACAGAAAGGTCCTCGCCGGCCCCGGGGCTCGAACCCAGGACCTTCTTGCTGTGAGGCGATAGCGCTAACCACTACACCACCGTGCCGCCCGGTCAGAGGATGAAGGGAAAAATAAGAAATATCCAAAGTACAAAAGTCAAAACAAAAGCCAAAAAAACAGAAAAGGCAAAAATACCAACGCTCAGAAGATCCAAAAAACAGTAAATACTAGGCCCAAAAAGTCCAAAAAGCAAAGCAAAGTGCAAAACCAAAAAGACAAAGGCAAGGAACACGGTACAGAGGAAACTGGAGCTAAACATAACAGCACAAAGACTCCGTGACAAGAGGACTGAACTCAGGGGTATAAATACACTAATTAAGGACAGGGCGGGGCAGGAAACAGGCAATAAGACAAAAACAAAACACAGAACACAGTGGTGACCTCGAGAGGCCAAAACAAACACAGGCTTTCGTCTAAACGGGGGAACAGGGGCGCTGCGCCGTCTTACTTTCGGCGTGCGCCCTCTTACCAACTCCGTGAAAACATCCCAGCAACACCACGTGACAATGTGTCTGATCATCAAATACGTTATAATTGCTCCAAAAATATTCCAATCATAGTAGATACACCGCCAGACGGTGCAAAAACAATCCGAATTGGCGTTTTCCAGACTGAGGCGCCATGTTGTTTAGTTGTCGCGGCTGCTCTCGCGAGATTTGACATGGGTTACATGCAAGGTCAGCTGACTTGTAGAGCGAGATTTCTTGAGACTGAATGACCTTTCACCCACCGGCGCGGGAGCTTTTGACAGAAGTAGTTCGCGAGTTGTTTTTGTTGACACTTGGGCATTTAAAGATGTCATCCCGCGGCACGAAGCAGAAGAAAGCCAAAGACTGTCCGGGGCAGAAGAAGATTACTTCTTTCTTTTTCAATGTTGACAGACAATTTGTTACAGTTTCCCTCTCAGATAGCCTCAGAATGTCCCATTGGAGCATTTTTCAAAGGCTTTGCACGGCGGGGGGGGGGGGGGGGACAACCGGCACCCCCCGCTTCGCTCCCTCGCCATGGTGAGCGCCCTCATACTAAATTTTTCTAGAAAAAAACCTGAAACATGACCAGAAAAGGAAATAACAGCGGCCTCTAGAGGCCAAAACAGTCCCAGTCCTAACAGCATTGAGCTGGTGGCCCCGTTGCTGGGATACGTCAGAGTGTCCGCCATATTGGATGTGACAAATCTTCCCCGTAAACCAATGCAAGTAAATGGACTGAACTTCATAAAGCCCCTTTCTACAATAATATTCAACTCGATGCCTTTTATTCACCCATTAAGACACACACGTATATATTTGGGAAACAAACAGGCATCAAAACAACACATATAACTTTTAATGTGATGGTTATAAATAGTGTGCGAAATACCCTGTACACTGCAAACTAGCGACAGATAGCTCAGGTAAGCTAATCAGTCAGCATACCGTAGCAAGCTACCAAAACCTGAGGCCACAATAACCAACCTACAAGACTGTGTTAGGGTTTTGCTGGGATTCGAACCTGGTTCGCTGGTTTGATAAGCCAGCAAACCCCCACTAGGCCACCAGGGGGATGACTCAAGTGCAGAGGCATGAGGCGGAAGTAGAAAAGTATCAAAACGTTTATTTACAAAATATACAATCCACGGCAAAAAACAAAAGTAATCCAAAAGCTCAGAAGATAAACGGAAAATAAAAAAATATCCAAAAGTTCAAAGTCTAAACATAAGAAAAGAAAAGGCAAAAATGCAAACGCTCAGAAGATCTCAAAAATGGTAAAAAAAAAATTCAAAAAGGTCCAAAAAGAAAGCAAAGTACAAAAACCACAAAGACACAGGCAAGGAACATGGAACAGAGGGAACTAGCACTAACAGGCATAACATAGGAAAAAGACTCCGTGACAAGGGAACAAACAGAGGGGTATATATACACACACTAATTAAGGACCAGGGCGGGGCAGGAAACAGGCAATGAAAACAAACACAAAAACACAGTGGCGGCCTCTAGAGGCCAAAAACAAACATGACAAGCTGGAAATAACAGCGGCCTCTAGAGGCCAAAACAGTCCCGGTCCTAAAAGACTGAATATGATAAATGATGGAAATAGTGGAAAAACTGGAAATAGTGAATGAAAATAAAAATTACTGTTTTATTTATTGAGTCACCACACAGACCTACTCTCGCTGAATAAAGTGAGCTGAATGACCGCCAAACTGATTTCGGCCAGGTTCTAACGTCATACCAAAACAAAATACATCACTGATTCCTTCACATTCAGAAAGGTTAAAACCGTTCATCATAGTGTGGCGCTGTATTATCTAATTCTCACTGCTTATAACTCTACACCTCCCCGGTGGAGATGAGCTGGGAAACTGAAGACTGAAGGAACAGCTCCCTCTCTGATCCTGACTGTCTGACCTGTTCTGTCCAAATCCTCCGTTCTGAAGTGTTCGCTGCAGAGCATGGATGACGGAGTAGCAGAAAACCCTTCCCGTCGCACAGCTGTCTCCCACTGCTTTTTCATGTCTTTATTTCTGGGAAACCTACATAGTATGTGAAAAGTTAGCTAAGCAACTAACAACAATCAGCGTAGTTACGAAGGAAATACTTCGTTGTTTGGAGACAGGTTTCACCGACCGAGCGGCTATTATGCGCGAGACTTCATATTAGCCACAAAGTCAGAAAAATCTGTTCGTAAAATTACGTTATAACGTAGCCTGGCAAGCCAGACTAAATGTGAATATTTGGTCTGGCCTCGATCGTAGACATTTCCGAAGCGGGTAGGAGGAACAACCCGCTGTCTTTCAAACTGTCTCTGTGCGTATAGGCCAACGCTCTGACCAATCAGCGCAACAGTGACTGTGACGTAGTCAGAGCGACAGAAAGCAGTGGGGGAGACCTTGAAATAAATAATTTTTCAAAATGCGTATTAATTAATAAACAGGTTCTAGATATTAAGAAGTTTGGAGATAATGACCACAAGTTTGGAGTCTGTACCACATACTTAACATACACTTTTTGCTTAAACTGTTTTTGAGAGTTTTTATTATTTAGTGGTGTTTGGTGAAATAATTTCCCTTAAACTTAAAATAACGGGAAAATAAGAAACAATCAAAAAGTAATGTTTCAAAGCTGTTTATTAATTCTTCGTACTGCACAAACTAGCCCCATCCTTTTGGCTACGAGCGGAGCCAGCTGGTAGATCAGACTTTTGCCATAGCCGGTCGGCAAAAATGAGCGGAGAGCCTCTTCCTGCTCATGTTTCAACGAAAACTCCAAGTCTAATTCTTCTAAAACTGATTCCAAAGCGGAGTCAAACGAGCGCTGTTCACTAGCCGTAGCTATCTTTCCTGTTGTGCTTTCTCCAGCGTCGCGCAGCTTTGTCGTCACTCCTGCAAAAGCCCGCCCAAAGAATCCAAACAAAAACCTTGCGTTGTGATTGGCGGGCACGATTTGATGCCCGGGGTGTTTTGTTGATATGGTGCGAGGCTAGACCCACTCGTAGGCAAAAATATTTTGGGTGGGTCTAGTTTACTAGGCTAGTTATAATGAAAAGTATTTTTCCAGTCTCACCTGTGAAAGGTAATCCCATGTGATCTCGTTTGGACGGTAAACCTGTTGGTACAGTTAAACGCAGCACATGAATGAGGCATCTTTATTCTCGGCTACTGTCTAGACGCTATAGACCCTTCCCGCATGACGTCACCGCGCTGTGAGATTTCGGTAGTCGCCATATTGGAAGACCAAGTACACATCTATGCAAGTACATACATACATAAAACAAACTACACCTGAAATGTAGCCAGGGCCGGTTCTGCCCTAATCTGGACCCGGGTGCAACATCGCGCAAACCCCCCCCCCCAAAAAAAAAAAAAACCCACACCAGTCTAAATCAGGACAACCAGTGTTCGAACTACGGGGGTACTCGGGGGATCCGAGATCCCCTGAAACAGACATGAGATCCCTTGAAAACATGATTTGGGAAATGTTGGGAGGTCTCTAAAATATTGGCAAAATGATGTTTATTGTGTGTAACGGGAAGCATTTGCATATCCGAAGTGTTGTGTTTACATCAAAGATAAAATAAACCGATATGACAACGACTGCTGCTGCCAGGTTGGTTGTTGAGTAGCCTGACTGTTTTTTTTTTTTGTTCTTGCGTGTGGTATCATTGTTGACGCGAGGTTGTTTTTTGAACATGCCAATGCGGACACGATTTCCCCTGATGAGTTACGACTTCAGACGCGATGCATGTGTGGAGTCCGCGTGATATGTGCGCAAGATAGGCTTCTCATGTGTTTGGAGATCCGCGCTCCGAGACAAGCGCAAGCACCCCAAGGGAAAAAAAGGGACCCCCCGAAAATATCGGAATAGTTCGAACACTGAGGACAACCATCACATAACTATAAACATTTTAGATCAACTATTTTAACTAAATGGGCTATAATAAATACCGTAAGCCTGCAGGCAGCCACGGCGGGCTGCCTCAGAAAAGTAACCATTTGTCCTACCTTAACTCGTTTTGCTTTTTCTGCCTCCTTTTTTGTATTTTCGACCCCGCGTTTATTTTCTTTCCTTTTCTGAAAACCCGATTTGGTCTTCCAGTATGGCGCAGGGTTTGTTTACTTCCGGTTTCCGGTGACGTCAGTGGGAAGGATCTATACCAGAGACGGTTGAAGAATCTCTACTTTGCCCCATCCAATATGGCGGCGAGGATGACGTATGATTCTACGCAGAATGCGGCGTCTATGTTTATATGTCTGTGAGTAAAAGCGGTAGGCATGTTTGCTATGAAGTTATCAAAAATTAATTAAAATGATTAGCATGACAACGTGCGAAACGAAAACGTTGGGAATGTTATAGCGTGTTACGGTGTGTGATTAAAATGAAAACTGCTTGGCTCATTACTGTTCGAAGAGTGCGAAGCTTGCTAATGCGTATTTAGAAACATTAGCTAATGTCACATGGGCCGTTTTATTGTGTAAATGTTTAACTCTTCGCATGTTAGCGTCAGACAGTGAAATGTCGGTAAGGCGTCGCCGTGTCTGGCCCGACAGCCTTCTCGCACTGCGAGTGAGGGGGGAAAAAAATCAATTGTTAAAGAGTTATTGCAGGCCGTCACGTTTATGGCTGTGAAGAATAATTGGTGTGCAGCGCAGCGCGGTAATAAATGTCCCTAATGGAAGACCTTCAGTCTGTAAGTACACATTCATTACCCCACTTCCTGCTGTAATCGCTGTTTTTTTATTATTATTATTCTATCCTCTCCACCCCACACCGCGGCCGCAACTTCACTCAGCTGTTCATGTTCGTTCACACACCATTTACTCCATTACATTTCAAACGATTCACATTCATTAGGCGAGCGGGCGCTGATGGGAAATTTTCATATCACTGTAATTGTGTAAGCTCGGCTGTGAAGGACGAGCGTGATGCTGACTCCAAATTTAATTTCAACATAAATAAATAAATAAATAAACAAACACAGAAAAAAAACTGTTGTCCTTCTGCAGGGGAGGGGTCGCGACCAGAAACAAGCTCCCTACCCTATTATCGTATTTATTTATTTATAATTCTACATATTTATTTATTCTTAAACAATTGCAGTGTTTAATTATATTGTTTTGACTTTTTTTGCTTATTAATTTACAATTAAATTGCATTCAAAACAAATCTTCAATAGAAAAACCATTTTTATTATGTTATTTATTTATTCAGTTCTTTGTGATTTATCAGTTAATTACAATTAAACCAAACACGATTCATGTTTCCTTCTGCTTTGTTTAGTTTTTGTTCACTATTTTTTAAAAAAATCATTTTACGATACTAAATTGAAAATACAATTTGAATTTTTTGTTTGTTTGTTTCATTCTTTTATTATAATTAAATTAATAAGAAGAGGAAAACAACGTTTATATTTTTCTGAAATGAATTCACACTGACTGGAATATTCATGTGAAAAACAAACAAATGAATCAGAAATAAAAATCAAATATTGCGAAAGTAAGTGTAATGAAGAAGTCATGAAAAATACGACGTGAGTGAAATGAGAGCAGCTCCAGAGCCGGTAATGAGGAACCTGAACCCGGAGCTCCTCAGTACCGGGAAAGTTCTCGATTAAAATCATCTGTTAAATTAATTAATTCTAAATTCCTAACAACAGACAGGAAACAGAAACTAAACATGCAACACGCACGTCTTCATCAGCTAGTGATCAACTGATTCATTCCACAGACACACAGGGGGATACCAGTAAGGAAATGACTCCTGTTCTGGAAAACACACACACACACACACACACACACACACACACACACTGATGTTGAGTAAGATGTCATTCTCCTGGGTGAGGCTGCAGGAATAGATAAGCCAGATGTATTGTTGAGGGAATAGCACGCAGGAAGTTTGTGTGTGTGTGAAGGGAAGGGGATCGCACCATCATGTATGAGGGAGACATGGGTTGAAGGTCAGAAAAGTAGCTTTGGGACCAAAAGGTTGTAGGCTCAATTCCATGGACCAGCAGGAGTGCGAGTGGTTATAGTCGGTGTTGGGGCGTGCGAGTGGGTATAGTCGGTGTTGGGGTGTGCGAGTGGTTATAGTCGGTGTTGGGGTGTGAGAGTGGTTATAGTCGGTGTTGGGGTGTGTGAGTGGTTATAGTTGGTGTTAGGGTGTGCGAGTGGTTATAGTCGGTGTTGGGGCGTGCGAGTGGTTATAGTCGGTGTTGGGGCGTGCGAGTGGTTATAGTCGGTGTTGGGGCGTGCGAGTGGTTATAGTCGGTGTTGGGGCGTGCGAGTGGTTATAGTCGGTGTTGGGGCGTGCGAGTGGGTATAGTCGGTGTTGGGGCGTGCGAGTGGTTATAGTCGGTGTTGGGGCGTGCGAGTGGTTATAGTCGGTGTTGGGGCGTGCGAGTGGTTATAGTCGGTGTTGGGGTGTGCGAGTGGGTATAGTCGGTGTTGGGGTGTGTGAGTGGTTATAGTCGGTGTTGGGGCGTGCGAGTGGTTATAGTCGGTGTTGGGGTGTGTAAGTGGTTATAGTCGGTGTTGGGGCGTGCGAGTGGTTATAGTCGGTGTTGGGGTGTGTAAGTGGTTATAGTCGGTGTTGGGGCGTGCGAGTGGTTATAGTCGGTGTTAGGGTGTGCGAGTGGGTATAGTCAGTGTTGGGGTGTGCGAGTGGGTATAGTCAGTGTTGGGGTGTGTGAGTGGTTATAGTCGGTGTTGGGGTGTGCGAGTGGTTATAGTCGGTGTTAGGGCGTGTGAGTGGTTATAGTCGGTGTTGGGGTGTGCGAGTGGTTATAGTCGGTGTTAGGGTGTGTAAGTGGTTATAGTCGGTGTTGGGGTGTGCGAGTGGTTATAGTCGGTGTTGGGGTGTGCGAGTGGTTATAGTCGGTGTTGGGGTGTGCGAGTGGTTATAGTCGGTGTTGGGGCGTGCGAGTGGTTATAGTCGGTGTTGGGGTGTGCGAGTGGTTATAGTCGGTGTTGGGGTGTGCGAGTGGTTATAGTCGGTGTTGGGGTGTGCGAGTGGTTATAGTCGGTGTTGGGGCGTGCGAGTGGTTATAGTCGGTGTTGGGGTGTGTGAGTGGTTATAGTCGGTGTTGGGGTGTGCGAGTGGTTATAGTCGGTGTTGGGGTGTGCGAGTGGTTATAGTCGGTGTTGGGGCGTGCGAGTGGTTATAGTCGGTGTTGGGGCGTGTGAGTGGTTATAGTCGGTGTTGGGGCGTGCGAGTGGTTATAGTCGGTGTTGGGGCGTGCGAGTGGTTATAGTCGGTGTTGGGGCGTGCGAGTGGTTATAGTCGGTGTTGGGGCGTGCGAGTGGTTATAGTCGGTGTTGGGGCGTGCGAGTGGTTATAGTCGGTGTTGGGGCGTGCGAGTGGTTATAGTCGGTGTTGGGGCGTGCGAGTGGTTATAGTTGGTGTTGGGGCGTGCGAGAGAGCGAGAGAGAGAATGATGAAAGACTAAGAGGTTGAGAGTGATGACAGAGTAACAGATTTTTTTCTCCTCTGGACGGTGATTCATCTGATGTTTTTATCTATTTATGAACAAAACACCGCATCCTGAAATAATGTTTTTACCGACAGAAAATGAGAAAGTGGAGAAAAGAAAGGAAGGATTTAAAAGAATAGATATGTACATAAATAGATGGAAAAAGGAGGTAGAGAGAGAGATAAATAAAGGATTTTTTGATCTGATTGGACTGATGAGCAACACCTCAGCATCGTTATTCGTTTTTTAAAGACTTTTTCTTCTTCTTTCTTTTGTTTGTCTCTGTTTTTGCATTTCAGCTCCAGACTAAACTCTAGACTAAATATTTACACTCCTCCAGCTGTCTGTTTATTCCCTTCTTCATTTCAGTCACATCAATAAAATCCCCTCATCATCACGTCCTGTTTACTGAAAGAGAAAGTTTTGGAAAAAATA
>NC_083570.1:3417500-3470000 GCF_027579695.1 Neoarius graeffei
CACAGGGAGAGAGAGACATGGGGAGAAAGAGAGAGACACGGGGAGAGAGAGAAAGAGAGAGAGAGACATGGGGAGAGAGAGACACAGGGAGAGAGAGAGAGAGACATGGGGCGAGAGAGACATGGGGAGAGAGACACGGAGAGAGAGAGACAGGGAGAGAGACATGGGGAGAGAGACACAGGGAGAGAGACATGGAGAGAGAGAGAGAGAGAGACACATCGGGGGAGAGAGAGAGACATGGGGGGAGAGAACCACATGGAGAGACCGGGAGAGAGAGAGAGACATGGGGGGAGAGAGACACACGGAGAGACCGGGAGAGAGAGAGAGACATGGGGAGAGAGAGACACACGGAGAGACCGGGAGAGAGAGAGAGACATGGGGAGAGAGAGAGAGACACAGGGAGAGAGAGAGACACAGAGAGAGAGAGACAGGGCGAGAGAGACATGGGGAGAGAGAGACGGGGAGAGATGGAAAGAGAGAGACAGAACAAAAATAAATGAAGAAAGAAGTAAAGAAGGAAGAAAGACAAACCTGAGGATGTTATAGAGAGTTGAAGAGGAAAGAGAAAACACACACACACACACACACACACACACACACACACACAGAGGCTGTTTTTCATCAGGATGGCAGTGTAATGTGAGAGTGCTGCAGGACCATGAGAAACCCCTGGTGTGTGTGTGTGTGTGTGTGTGTGTGTTACCAGAACTCTGGTCTGCCCAAAACCAACACTCTGAGCGAGTCTCTCTCTCTCTCTCTCTCTCTCTCTCTCTCTCTCATATCTTTCCTGTCACATTAATAAACGAGTGTTTGCTGAGAGCGGGACGATACGGAGTGATGGAGGATGAAGGGAATCACAACCATTAACGGCTATTAAGGAAGTCATTCATCTCTAAGTGCTCTTCAACACCGTTACCATGGAAACACTGTGATGCCTCCCACCCCCACCAAAATATATTCAGAGATATCAGTAATGAGACTGACTAATAATAATAATAATAATAATAACAATAATAATAGAAGGTTATATCGGCCGTGTTGTAATGGGAGGCGGAGCAATCCCATAATCCTCTTCTCCACCGCAGAGCAGCACACGGCCCACAAACTACACACAGATAAACATACGGTACACAAACGACTGGTGCTGCGGTGAACAGTCCGACGTCCTGGCGGATTATTTTACTCGTGAGTGTAACGCGAGTCGCACAGCCAACCTGAATCAGTTCTGAATCACACTCAAATTGATTCGTTTGATTGATTTGCTCTAATAGTGTGTGTAGAAATCACAAAGATCCCTGGAGCACGGCGCACACACAGCTGACACACACAGCTCACGCTGTGTATACACTATTCAGCCAAAAGTATGTACACCCCTGACCATCACTGCCATATCTACAACCCCGATTCCAAAAAAGTTGGGACAAAGTACAAATTGTCAATAAAAACGGAATGCAATAATTTACAAATCTCAAAAACTGATATTGTATTCACAATAGAACATAGACAACATATCAAATGTCAAAAGTGAGACATTTTGAAATTTCATGACAGTAACACATCTCAAAAAAGTTGGGACAGGGGCAATAAGAGGCTGGAAAAGTTAAAGGTACAACAAAGGAACAGCTGGAGGACCAAATTGCAACTCATTAGGTCAATTGGCAATAGGTCATTAACATGACTGGGTATAAAAAGAGCATCTTGGAGTGGCAGCGGCTCTCAGAAGTAAAGATGGGAAGAGGATCACCAATCCCCCTAATTCTGCGCCGACAAATAGTGGAGCAATATCAGAAAGGAGTTCGACAGTGTAAAATTGCAAAGAGTTTGAACATATCATCATCTACAGTGCATAATATCATCAAAAGATTCAGAGAATCTGGAAGAATCTCTGTGCGTAAGGGTCAAGGCCGGAAAACCATACTGGGTGCCCGTGATCTTCGGGCCCTTAGACGGCACTGCATCACATACAGGCATGCTTCTGTATTGGAAATCACAAAATGGGCTCAGGAATATTTCCAGAGAACATTATCTGTGAACACAATTCACCGTGCCGTCCGCCGTTGCCAGCTAAAACTCTATAGTTCAAAGAAGAAGCCGTATCTAAACACGATCCAGAAGCGCAGACGTCTTCTCTGGGCCAAGGCTCATTTAAAATGGACTGTGGCAAAGTGGAAAACTGTTCTGTGGTCAGACGAATCAAAATTTGAAGTTCTTTATGGAAATCAGGGACGCCGTGTCATTCGGACTAAAGAGGAGAAGGACGACCCGAGTTGTTATCAGCGCTCAGTTCAGAAACCTGCATCTCTGATGGTATGGGGTTGCATTAGTGCGTGTGGCATGGGCAGCTTACACATCTGGAAAGACACCATCAATGCTGAAAGGTATATCCAGGTTCTAGAGCAACATATGCTCCCATCCAGACGACGTCTCTTTCAGGGAAGACCTTGCATTTTCCAACATGACAATGCCAAACCACATACTGCATCAATTACAGCATCATGGCTGCGTAGAAGAAGGGTCCGGGTACTGAACTGGCCAGCCTGCAGTCCAGATCTTTCACCCATAGAAAACATTTGGCGCATCATAAAACGGAAGATACGACAAAAAAGACCAACTAGAATCCTACATTAGACAAGAATGGGTTAACATTCCTATCCCTAAACTTGAGCAACTTGTCTCCTCAGTCCCCAGACGTTTACAGACTGTTGTAAAGAGAAAAGGGGATGTCTCACAGTGGGAAACATGGCCTTGTCCCAACTTTTTTGAGATGTGTTGTTGTCATGAAATTTAAAATCACCTAATTTTTCTCTTTAAATGATACATTTTCTCAGTTTAAACATTTGATATGTCATCTATGTTCTATTCTGAATAAAATATGGAATTTTGAAACTTCCAATAATTTGTACAATTTGTACTTTGTCCCAACTTTTTTGGAATCGGGGTTGTTGTTCTTCTCCAAACAGCCACGCCCCAACATCGAGTAGAAAGCCTTCCCAGAAGGCCGGAGCTCATTATAACAGCGAGCAGGGATAAATATCTCTTTCTCACTGGAGTCGGGGCAACTGATTAGCAACAAATTGAGCAAATCACAGTCGAAACGTATTAGCGGTCGATGCTAATCCCAATTACTGTGAAATCGTGTTTGATTTAAAAAAAAAACCCCAAAAATTCATTTACCGACACGTCTGACAGACATGTTTATGTTTCCGTCTTAACAGCTCACTGTGTTTCCTTGTTGCCTAGCAACAGTGTTCCAAAATGGCGATAAAATGTTTTCCGAATTTGAAATTTGAATCCCATGATGTCACAGCAGCCGACCAATCAAAGTGCAGGGAATATTCTGCTGTCCTGGAAGTGTGTGTGTGTGTGGCTAAACCACCACCGTTGCAGGAGAGCTGTATTTTATGATGATGGTTCAGGGCTGCGCTGAATTAATGGTCGACACTTTGGAGTGGTAATATCTGCTTATGGGAAGCAGTGTGTGTGTGTGTGTGTGTGTGTGTGAGACAGTAACCCGATTTCTCAACTGTGCTCCCAAAGGAAAATGCTGTTCTAGTGATGGCCATAAATTGATCGATCTTTTAGGAACACACACACACACACAAAATCCGTCCTTCTAAGGCCGGTGCAGACCAATGACCCGTCTCGTTGTTATGATTAAAGGTGCGGTTGATGTGTTTTGTCATTTAGGCTACACACACACACACACACACACACACACACACTGATGGATACCAGCAGAATGAAAAGTAAATGTCACTGCATCAGTCATCATCTCCGCTGTGACCTTCTTTAATACAAGTGTGTGTGTGTGTGTGAGAGAAATTAATAATCATTGAACTCTCATCAAAATTATTGGCACCCTTCATAGTCTCATCTCATCATCTGTAGCTGCTTTATCCTGTTCTACAGGGTCGCAGGCGAGCTGGAGCCTATCCCAGCTGACTACGGGCGAAAGGCGGGGTTCACCCTGGACAAGTCGCCAGGTCATCACAGGCCTGACACATAGGCTACGTTCACACTGCAGGCTGAAGTGACTCAAATCCGATCTTTTCGCCCATATGTGACCTGTATCCGATCTTTTATTGACAATATGAACGACACAGATCCGATTTTTTCAAATCCGACCCAGGCCGTTTGGATATGTGGTCCTAATTCCGATTCCTATTCGCTCTTTTCATATGCGACGTCAGTCTGAACCGCCAGGTCGCATTCATCCGACTTACACGTCATCAACAAGCCACAAACGTCACTATTCTGCGCTGAAGTAGGCGGCGGGTCTCTCAAAAAAAGTTACAACAACATGGCGCATAATCAAGGGCGCAGATAGAGGGTGGGACGAGTCCCACCCAGATTTAAATTCACTTCCTTCGGTCCCCCCCACTTATAGGGAGGAAAAAACGTCTATGCTGTCTTTCTTTGCATAAGGCAAACCTCACGGAAAAATCAAAAGACTAATTACCATTCGGTTTATTGAGGTGCACAGCAGTTGCAACAACTCACATAAAACAAAACAAAGACTGATATTCGGTTGGTTGAGCTGCGCAGACTGCACAGGTTGCGAGCTCGAGCTTGGTTGCTATGGTAACCCACAACAAGTTTGACAGGCATATCAGGGTTGGGGTTGGTTTGCTGGCAGCTTTGTCCCCCCCAGTTTTCTGTCCCCCCCCAGTTCAAAAAACGTATCTGCGCCCCTGCACATGACATCAATGCGAGGGACGCTTCGGGCTGTGAAGGTTCTGAATCTTCTCAATGGAAGGACGCAGAGGTTAGGGAGCTGATTTCCATTTGGGGGGATGCAGCTATTCAAGCTAGATTGGATGGGTCATACCGCAACCGGGCGGTTTTACTTCCGTAAACACTGGCCATGCTCACTGCGTGTGACGTCGTCGTATCCTGCAATGCGCATGCGGAACACTTTTAGGTCGCTTTTCGTTCATACTGAGGATCACATACAAGTCGCATATATTTGTTAATGTGAACGACCTCACAAAAAAAAAAATCGGATTTCACAAAAAAATCGGAATTGAGCATTAAGCCTTGCAGTGTGAACGTAACGATAGACACAGACAACCATTCACACTCACTTTAGAGTCACCAGTTAACCTAACCTGCATGTCTTTGGGGGAAACCGGAGCACCCGGAGGAAACCCACGCGGACAACATGCAAACTCCGCACAGAAAGGCCCTCGCCGGCCACGGGGCTCGAACCCGGACCTTCTTGCTGTGAGGCGACAGCGCTAACCACTACACCACCGTGCCATACTAAGAACAATAATTGTTTCACAAAAAAAAAAGATTAGCATGAGTGTTTGTTTTTTTTTTGTGTGTGTGTGAAAGTATTGGCGCCCCTCAGGCATTGAAAAGCCTTGGGAAATTTTCTTTGCTGTATTGTTGCTTTTGAGAACTGTCGAATCTCTTCTTTTTGAAGTAATCCAAACAGCTTTCAGCACAAAAGAGATGCACGGGTATCGACCGACACGATTCAGGTCATCGATGCACTGTACAGTGGTGCTTGAAAGTTTGTGAACCCTTTAGAATTTTCTATATTTCTGCATAAATATGACCGAAAACATCATCAGATTTTCACACAAGTCCTAAAAGTAGATAAAGAGAACCCAGTTAAACAAATGAGACAAAACTATTATACTTGGTCATTTATTTATTGAGGAAAATGATCCAATATTACATATCTGTGAGTGGCAAAAGTATGTGAACCTCTAGGATTAGCAGTTAATTTGAAGGTGAAATTAGAGTCAGGTGTTTTCAAATCAATGGGATGACAATCAGGTGTGAGTGGGCACCCTGTTTTATTTAAAGAACAGGGATCTATCAAAGTCTGATCTTCACAACACATGTTTGTGGAAGTGTATCATGGCACGAACAAAGGAGATTTCTGAGGACCTCAGAAAAAGCGTTGTTGATGCTCATCAGGCTGGAAAAGGTTACAAAACCATCTCTAAAGAGTTTGGACTCCACCAATCCACAGTCAGACAGATTGTGTACAAATGGAAGAAATTCAAGACCATTGTTACCCTCCCACAAGTGGCTGACCAACAAAGATCACTCCAAGAGCAAGGCGTGTAATAGTCAGCAAAGTCACAAAGGACCTCAGGGTAACTTCTAAGTAACTGAAGGCCTCTCTCACATTGGCTAATGTTAATGTTCATGAGTCCACCATCAGGAGAACACTGAACAACAATGGTGTGCATGGCAGGGTTGCAAGGAGAAAGCCACTGCTCTCCAAAAAGAACATTGCTGCTCGTCTGCAGTTTGCTAAAGGTCATGTGGACAAGCCAGAAGTCTATTGGAAAAATGTTTTGTGGACAGATGAGACCAAAATAGAACTTTTTGGTTTAAATGAGAAGTGTTATGTTTGGAGAAAGGAAAACACTGCATTCCAGCATAAGAACCTTATCCCATCTGTGAAACATGGTGGTGGTAGTATCATGGTTTGGGCCTATTTTGCTGCATCTGGGCCAGGACGGCTTGCCATCATTGATGGAACAATGAATTCTGAATTATACCAGCGAATTCTAAAGGAAAATGTCAGGACATCTGTCCATGAACTGAATCTCAAGAGAAGGTGGGTCATGCAGCAAGACAATGACCCTAAGCACACAAGTCATTCTACCAAAGAATGGTTAAAGAAGAACAAAGTGAATGTTTTGGAATGGCCAAGTCAAAGTCCTGACCTTAATCCAATGGAAATATTGTGGAAGGACCTGAAGCGAGCAGTTCATGTGAGGAAACCCACCAACATCCCAGAGTTGAAGCTGTTCTGTACGGAGGAACGGGCTAAAATTCCTCCAAGCCGGTGTGCAGGACTGATCAACAGTTACCGCAAACGTTTAGTTGCAGTTATTGCTGCACAAGGGGGTCACACCAGATACTGATAGCAAAGGTTCACATACTTTTGCCACTCACAGATGTGTAATATTGGATCATTTTCATCAATAAATAAATGACCAAGTATAATATTTTTGTCTCATTTGTTTAACTGGGTTCTCTTTATCTACTTTTAGGACTTGTGTGAAAATCTGTTGTTGTTTTTGGTCATATTTAGGCAGAAATAGAGAAAATTCTAAAGGGTTCACAAACTTTCAAGCACCACTGTATAAGCGGTTAAAAACGTGATTCAGAGTTACACTGGTTGGTTGATTTTGAGGATTTTCAGAAAAAAAAAAAGCGCTGTTTGGATTGGAAGAATCTCTTCCTGGAACGCAGCTTCTCAAGCTTCACCAAGCTGTCATGAATTCCTCTCCTTCATCTAAACGTGCAGTGGTGTGAAGATCTCCCTCCGCTCCCTCGCTGCTTGAGGGGCGTGTCTGTTTACAACGCAGGATATTCATGAATCGTGTGTTTTCCTAAACGTATTAAACTCTCTCAATTTGTAAGAAGTGTTCTGAGGAACGACCAATAAGAGTCGGAGAGGAATCTAATTCATCTCCTGTCATCCGCCGCAGATCCCCGAATCTATTTGCACTGGAGGACAATAATAACAATCATGTGATACGATAATAATAAACTCGAAATGCTTCCTGACGATACACGGAATAAATCACCTACGCACAAACTGTTCCTGCAGTTCTCTTGGCAGAACTGACAATCCTCACTGCCCACATCTCCGCATCCAATCCTTCCACCGTTTTTGCTCTGGTGCTTATTTTAGTAAGAAAGCCACATTCGGGGATCAGACATGCTTCATCAGGGCTCTTTCCTGGCGAAAGATGGTGTAGTCTGTAAGGATAGGGCTGTGTTTAAGACCACAGCTCGGAAGTTCAAGACCACCCTTATCAAAAAGAAGTACACTTCAAGTTCATTTTATTAAAGTGCTGATGACTCGATGCAATTTCTTAAATAAACTATACAACATGGCGAACATGTTAGATTTCTGTTATGATTACGTGAAAAGAAGCTGTTACGCGAATATCCAACTTTTAATTGCACAGCGCAAGAAAACTGGGTCCGTGGCTCGCGGCCATGCTGTGACGTCAGCGGAAGAACACGCTGTGGTTCACTGGCTGTTCTGCTCAATGGAAATGGCGCATGAAAACGCCGGTGAACTCTCTAGTGCTAGCTCTTCAACAACCAAATACTGGTACTTTAAGCAGTGGTCATGATGGCATGATTTGATCTGATTTTAAATAAATGAGATTGATAATAATGTAAATGTTCACAACTAGTACATAAACTCTGCAGCTTCTGATTCAGCAGCTGCGTCATACTCCGCAAAAACATCAGCAAGAACCTACAATATAAATGGAAATGCAATTCACTAAGCTCAAATGACTTTTGGAAAGGATAATTTCTAAATTTTTTCGACATATTCTTGAAGTCGGTCATCGGGGTACTTGCTACCGTTCCCTAACAACGCATGGCAAAGGGTAAAGTGTAGTGTTGCTACGAGTACTTGCTAAAGCCTCCGGTGGAAGATCCTCGATGTGCTGATAAGACATACAGTTCTATAGAACACACAAGTGTCACGATAATCACAAAACAGATGCAAATTGTTAAAATACCTCATTTTTAAGCAATCACGTGTTGATCTCTTCCGAATAGAATCTATGATAGCCTACCCTCTTTACCCTTTGCCTCTCGTTGCTAGGCGGCAGTTACATGAAAGCCGCAAGCTTTCACAAGCAAATACATGACTGATATCACGCCGACTTTATGATTACATTTATGATTATCATGAATGTGTACTCTATGAGCGCTCTGGAGCGAGTCACTTCCAAGATGGCCGCGCAGACCGCATGGTTACTGTTTTTAGCATCATGTCGGAGCACTCTATAGCTCTACGTACCTTTATCTTATGTCGTTTCTCAACACATGTTCTGACAGTTGGACTGTCTTTGGAGGAGTCGGCTTGTCCCAGGCGACTGCTGGATCCGGCATAGCTACGAGTAGACCCCCTCCGGAATACTGCTGATGGTAGTAACACACGTTTGTGCTGAACTGAACACCCAAGAGATTCTTTTAAGCTGGGAAGGGTGTCAAAACAATCCAAATCGAAGTGTTCAGAGCACAGGACGGATGTTGGTGAGGGCTCCCACTTGTCACGAGTGCGCCTGACTTGCTTCACCCACTTCGCATGCAGCTCGGGATCTCTGGGAAACTTGAATAAACTTACCCCATCCTTGTGGGTTTTGGAGCAAAAGCCGGCAACACAACGCGAAGGCATAATAACTCATATATATATTATAATAATGTCTAATAAAAATACTAATAATGATAAACTGAACACCTGCCACATCAACAACAAACTGGTAAGTTAGGAGGAAGGTTCTTTCGCTGACGTCATATAGCCCCTCCTCCTCTTTCGTCTCCTGGGTGCTGCAGCCCCGTCAAA
The DNA here is from genome assembly GCF_027579695.1 of Neoarius graeffei. NCBI lineage: Eukaryota > Metazoa > Chordata > Actinopteri > Siluriformes > Ariidae > Neoarius > Neoarius graeffei. The sequence continues at coordinate 3,426,850 of NC_083570.1, forward strand.
TTTGCCCAAATAGCCGTGTTTTTTATCATAACTTGTAAAATAGGCGCCTTCGTGAATTAATATATGGATCATCGGGAATGACTTTTTATGTTATAAAACATCGCCAAAGATGTCAAAAACGTGTCATCAGCACTTTAAGTGCACCAAGTATACTGATATCAATGTATTTACAGTATACTTGTAAGCAGAGGTGGGACAAAGTCACTAATGTGCAAGTCACAAGTCCTACCACTCAAGTCCGAGTCAAGTCACAAGTCAAGGCACTTTTGACCAAGTCAAGTCCAAGTCCAAGTCCTACCCAAGCCAAGTCAAGTCCAAGTCTCATTTTTTTCCAAGTCCCTAACAAGTCACCATTTATTCTACAGGCAATCAACACATTTTTGATCACAAATGTATTACCTCTCCACACTGCAGTGTATGTCCTCCTTTTCCAGTCACCTTGGATAAAAATGTCTGCTAAATGTAATGTAATGTCAGTGATTCATAGAGTCAGCACAAGTAACTACAGTACACCCATTCTTTTCCATTTTAAAATGTTTTAGAGCTTGTGCCCCAAGACAATCAAAGAATCTCAGAGGAGACAATGATTAGTTAGTTAACGTTAGTAAAGCATCCTAAATTTTCAGTGAGTTTAGTTTGAGTGAGTCAGTGTACATCTGAGGCTAAGGGTGTGAGAAATGAGTGAAAGTATGACCATTTCCTTAAAATTTTTTATTGGAAAATTAGTGAGAAATTAAAACAAAATTCTAAACAAAACTAGTACTGGTACTGTGTAACAAAAATCATTTTCTTTTCATTTCATTCATGTCATTTTTCACATAAAAATGCTTTTCATGTGCATTTTAAGACATGAAACTCAAAGTCCAAGCTAACAGATGATCTGTGTACTTTTAGAATCAAAGAATGGTTTTCCTTCTGAAGTTAGGCACTGTCCCAACATACAACATGACATGCCTTTAACACAATACAACGTGACTCGAGTACGTTTGTGTGTGTGAGAGACCAACTACAGTGGTGCTTGAAAGTTTGTGAACCCTTTAGAATTTTCTATATTTCTGCATAAATATGACCGAAAACATCATCAGATTTTCACACAAGTCCTAAAAGTAGATAAAGAGAACCCAGTTAAACAAATGAGACAAAAATATTATACTTGGTCATTTATTTATTGAGGAAAATTATCCAATATTGCATATCTCGTCTCGTCTCGTCTTCTTCCGCTTTATCCGGGACCGGGTCGCGGAGGCAGCAGTCTAAGCAGGGAAGCCCAAACTTCCCTTTCCCCAGACACCTCGGCCAGCTCCTCGGGAAGAACACCGAGGCGTTCCCAGGCCAGCCGAGAGACATAGTCCCTCCAGCGTGTCCTGGGTCTTCCCCGGGGCCTCCTCCCGGGGGGACATGCCTGGAACACCTCCCCAGGGAGGCGTCCAGGAGGCATCCGAAAAAGATGCCCGAGCCACCTCAGCTGATTCCTCTCGATGTGGAGCAGCAGCGGCTCTACTCCGAGCTCCTCCCGAGTGACTGTGCTTCTCACCCTATCTCTAAGGGAGCGCCCAGCCACCCTGCGAAGGAAACTCATTTCGGCCGCTTGTATCCGCGATCTTGTCCTTTCGGTCATTACCCAAAGCTCATGACCATAGGTGCAGCCTCCGCAGTGATGCGGTCGCTTTACCGGTCCGTTGTGGTGAAGAAGGAGCTGAGCCAAAAGGCGAAGCTCTCAATTTACCGGTCGATCTACGTTCCGACTCTCACCTATGGTCATATTGCATATCTGTGAGTGGCAAAAGTATGTGACCCTTTGCTTTCAGTATCTGGTGTGACCCCCTTGTGCAGCAATAACTGCAACTAAACGTTTGCGGTAACTGTTGATCAGTCCTGCACACCGGCTTGGAGGAATTTTAGCCCGTTCCTCCGTACAGAACAGCTTCAACTCTGGGATGTTGGTGGGTTTCCTCACATGAACTGCTCGCTTCAGGTCCTTCCACAACATTTCGATTGGATTAAGGTCAAGACTTTGACTTGGCCATTCCAAAACATTAACTTTATTCTTCTTTAACCATTCTTTGGTAGAACGACTTGTGTGCTTAGGGTCGTTGTCTTGCTGCATGACCCACCTTCTCTTGAGATTCAGTTCATGGACAGATGTCCTGACATTTTCCTTAAGAATTTGCTGGTATAATTCAGAATTCATTGTTCCATCAATGATGGCAAGCCGTCCTGGCCCAGATGCAGCAAAACAGGCTCAAACCATGATACTACCACCACCATGTTTCACAGATGGGATAAGGTTCTTATGCTGGAATGCAGTGTTTTCCTTTCTCCAAACATAATGCTTCTCATTTAAACCAAAAAGTTCTATTTTGGTCTCATCTGTCCACAAAACATTTTTCCAATAGCCTTCTGGCTTGTCCACGTGATCTTTAGCAAACTGCAGATGAGCAGCAATGTTCTTTTGGAGAGCAGTGGCTTTCTCCTTGCAACCCTGCCATGCACACCATTGTTGTTCAGTGTTCTCCTGATGGTGGACTCATGAACATTAACATTAGTCAATGTGAGAGAGGCCTTCAGTTGCTTAGAAGTTACTCTGGGGTCCTTTGTGACCTTGCCGACTATTACATGCCTTGCTCTTGGAATGATCTTTGTTGGTCGACCACTCCTGAGGAGGGTAACAATGGTCTTGAATTTCCTCCATTTGTACACAATCTATCTGACTGTGGATTGGTGGAGTCCAAACTCTTTAGAGATGGCTTTGTAACCTTTTCCAGCCTGATGAGCATCAACAATACTTTTTCCGAGGTCCTCAGAAATCTCCATTGTTCATGCCACGATACACTTCCACAAACATGTGTTGTGAAGATCAGACTTTGATAGATCCCTGTTCTTTAAATAAAACAGGGTGCCCACTCACACCTGATTGTCATCCCATTGATTGAAAACACCTGACTCTAATTTCACCTTCAAAGTAACTGCTAATCCTAGGGGTTCACATACTTTTGCCACTCACAGATATGTAATATTGGATCATTTTCCTCAATAAATAAATGACCAAGTATAATATTTTTGTCTCATTTGTTTAATTGGCTTCTCTTTATCTACTTTTAGGACTTGTGTGAAAATCTGATGATGTTTTAGGTCATATTTATGCAGAAATATAGAAAATTCTAAAGGGTTCACAAACTTTCAAGCACCACTGTAACTGACAAAAAATTCCGGAAATATCTGTTCTCCACTACTGAGAGAGGGATGTTGCATCCAATGACCAAATCTGTTAGTATTGAATTTGTGATGGCTTTTTGTTGTGGGTGGGTAGCATTGTACTGTCTATCTTTTGCAGTAAGGAATCCAGAAATGGACGGCTGCTCTGTCTCACTTGGGATGATCTTGTTCTTCAGATATTCTGCAAATCTAAACAAGAAAAAAAAAAAGTAAAATTAGTAGGCCTACTTGTTTTCTGTTTTTAATCATGTAGACATTAACATGTTTTTATCATTTTCAATATCAAAGTCTGAGTTCATTTAATCTGAACATATTTGTTTATACACAGTATAATGTTTAATACAAGCCAGCCAGGATGTTCCCTTAAGCAGTTTAGCTAGACCACAATGCATTCACTAAACACTCGCTAAAATACCGGTAGCCTCAGTAAACACAGAACGTTGTGACGATGTAGCCAGAATCAGAGTCCTCTAGGCCTCTGGCCAGAATGTGAGAATGAAGCCCTGGCAACATTCTAGAGAGCCGTATAATAAAGTAGAATAAACGGTTGTTGTGAATTTCAGAATGTTCAGCGGAATCCTCCAGATCCAAGTTGCGTGCTTTTGGTGAATTTGCTTTCTCGCCAGAGACTAATAAATGCACTGGTAAAGCCACGCTATGTAGAGGCGTTGTGTGCCCTGTCGTTTGGGTAAGACTGTGGGATAATGCTTCGCGTCGGAGTAGGCTACACTCCAATCTGTCGGGATGTACTGCGCTATAAAACGTCAGCTGAGCTTAGGGCTGTGCCGATAGACGATGCCATCGTCCATCAACGATGGTGGTCATCCATCACGATGGAGAGCCACCATCATGATATCACGCCCCCTCCTGTCATAAACATGCATATACGGTATCATCTGGGCCTATTTAACCTAAAAAGTTAGTTTTTTGTTAGTTTAGTTAGTTAGTTTTGTTTAATATATAAATATATTATATAACATATATATAAATACATAATTATATAAATCATTATAAAGTAATATCCTATTACCGCTTGTTCACGTAGGCTATGGTGCAGGGACGTGCTAGTGAACATAACGTGGTTACACAAATACAGTATGCTACTAATAATACATTTCGACTTCATTTTTTAGCCTACACTATACTTTTAATGTAAAATTTGTCATGTTGTTCAAACAAATAGCCACTATTAACAGTCGGGAAATATTGCACCTTATCAAACGGCAGTGAAGCGCAGACTTTGGCAGAAGTCAAATAACTTTAATCTGGTAAATAGGCCCACTTTCAGACACAAAATGGTCCAGTCTAAGCCATAATGTCAAACCAAATGGAAGAATGAAGGTGATTCTGATAAATGTAAAGACAGTTAAAAAAAAAAAAAACAATATTAAATCATGATTTTAAAAGCTGGCGCAATAATTCAAACACTAATAAATTTGGAAAAATTAGCGCGTTCAAGTGCGCACTAAAGGCCGAAACGCATCTTCAATTGATATGGTGTAAATAAACAATGAGTAATAGCTTAAGTGTAGTTTCTTCTCATAGTTTGAATCCTAGTCTTTCATTGTTAGAGCAGATTAATATCTTAGCGTGATCAGTGAGTGCTCGGGGAGGTTCATTTCCACCTGCGCTTTGCGCAGCTCATTTCTCCGAAGCCAGCTGTGCGCAAACGCAGTGTTGACTGCTCGGCAAACTCCAAACGCTCGGCCCTCTGTTGCGCAAGCGAGTTGGTTATGGCCAGGTTCAAATTGTGCCCAAAACAACTTAACCACGGCCATTTCAATTGCCTGATGGCTGCGACAATATTCGCCCCCAATTTTCCATTCGGCAAGTGTCTCACGCAATGCGTCTTCTAAATGGTCCGCTGAATGCGTCTCTGGCATGAAACTCGTCTGCAGGCATTTGGACTGCATTGCCCACTCTCGGTCCACATAATGTACGGTAGCTGACATATAGGGCATCATGTTGCAGCTGGACCACATATCCGTTATCAAGGCCAAATATTCCACATCACCTAGCGCTTTTTTTTTCCTTTACGTGCCAAAGCCTCGGATGAGTATCTAATACTTTTAATAATAATAATAATAATATATTTAATAACGTGGTATTAAAATCCCCCCCGCCCACGATATCATCGTCCATCACGATGTTTGCACTGTAAACATCGTCGATGCCAATTAAGGGGACATCGCACAGCCCTAGCTGAGCTTACATTTTACATAGCCCAAATGGCCCATTATTCACATTGCCTACATGACACCAGAGAGAGGAAGAGAATAGAATTGAATGTCTCTGATGACACGTAATCCCAGCACTAATAACACACATCGCACAGCGTCCACGACTTGGTGCAGTACGTAGCAAACAGTTAAACACCTGGTTTAACTTGCATTGCTAGTCATCTCGTCTCAGTGGTTTAAACGCCTTTCATGACGAGCACTGACTTTCCCACTGCAAAGAGCGAACTTCTGTTTTACATACTTAGTTTGCAGCCTGGGTAACTGTTTATTTGATTCACGTTTTATCCTTTGCTGTCCGGTTCTTATCATAAGTCTGTGTCGTTCTGACCAGAGCCTTTATAACAATCTTGTAAACGTTCTCTGCTCTGACCAAATCACCACCTTCTGGCTATGCCTTCCCAATGTGTGTTAACTGGTAGCCTAGCCCACATAATCTAACACTAGACTGAACACAAAAGCAATCCAATAAAAAAATCTACTTCACTATTTTATATTCAGCAAAGCAAAACAAATCCTTGACAGCGTTAATATATTAACACATTCCACTTCTAGCCACCAACTAGCCTGTACAGATTCTTGCTAGCTGTAGCCTAGCTTTGTTACTTACTTTTCCTTATGCAGCCTCAGGTGACGAGCGAAGTTTGATGTGGTTGACTGGCTGTCCGAAATTGTGGCTCCACATGTTCTGCACGTAGCAATGCGTTTGCCATCTGTATTGGAGTATTCTTTAAATCCAAAGGAAATTACGCGGGGAATCATGTTTTTATCCGTCCGTTCATCATTCAGCGTCATCAATGTTCAGCGTCCTCGTTGCCCATCACCATTTGGTTTTTCATTTGAACCAGTTGAAGTGCTTGAGTGACACCTAGTGCTAGTGGATTGAGCTGCCGTAGCCTAGGACAAGGAGCTACACCGCATTCAAATAATAACGAGTGGACTTGGATTCAAAATCGAGGGGGAAAAAAAAGAATATTTATACCTGATACGCCAAGTCATTGCAAGCTAAAAGTGTCAAGTCCAAGTCAAGTCTCGAGTCAACAGCGTGCAAGTCCGAGTCGAGTTGCAAGTCATTCCTCATCTAGGGATTTCAAGTCTCAAGTCATCAAAATGGTGACTCGAGTCTGACTCGAGTCCAAGTCACATGACTCGAGTCCACATGTCTGCTTGTAAGTAAACTAATCTAATACTTCTTGAGACTAAATTGGCCCACTTTTAGTCGATAAAAAGTGTACTTTAAGTCTAAGAGAAGTAAACTCTGAGTATTTATTTTGTACTGCAAGTACAGTGGTGCTTGAACGTTTGTGAACCCTTTAGAATTTTCTATATTTCTGCATAAATATGACCAAAAACATCATCAGATAAAGAGAACCCAGTTAAACAAATGAGACAAAAATATTATACTTGGTCATTTCTTTATTGAGGAAAATGATCCAATATTACATATCTGTGAGTGGCAAAAGTATGTGAACCTTTGCTTTCAGTATCTGGTGTGACCCCCTTGTGCAGCAATAACTGCAACTAAACATTTGCGGTAACTGTTGATCAGTCCTGCACACCGGCTTGGAGGAATTTTAGCCCGTTCCTCCGTACAGAACAGCTTCAACTCTGGGATGTTGGTGGGTTTCCTCACATGAACTGCTCGCTTCAGGTCCTTCAACAACATTTCCATTGGATTAAGGTCAGGACTTTGACTTGGCCATTCCAAAACATTCACTTTATTCTTCTTTAACCATTCTTTGGTAGAACGACTTGTGTGCTTAGGGTCGTTGTCTTGCTGCATGACTCACCTTCTCTTGAATTCAGTTCATGGACAGATGTCCTGACAGTTTCCTTTAGAATTCGCTGGTGTAATTCAGAATTCATTGTTCCATCAATGATGGCAAGCCGTCCTGGCCCAGAAGCAGCAAAACAGGCCCAAACCATGATACTACCACCACCATGTTTCACAGATGGGATAAGGTTCTTATGCTGGAATGCAGTGTTTTCCTTTCTCCAAACATAACGCTTCTCATTTAAACCAAAAAGTTCTATTTTGGTCTCATCCATCCACAAAACATTTTTCCAATAGCCTTCTGGCTTGTCCACGTGATCTTTAGCAAACTGCAGACAAGCAGCAATGTTCTTTTTGGAGAGCAGTGGCTTTCTCCTTGCAACCCTGCCATGCACACCATTGTTGTTCAGTGTTCTCCTCATGGTGGACTCATGAACATTAACATTAGCCAATGTGAGAGAGGCCTTCAGTTGCTTAGAAGTTACCCTGGGGTCCTTTGTGATCTCGCTGACTATTACACGCCTTGCTCTTAGTGATCTTTGTTGGTCGACCACTCCTGGGGAGGGTAACAATGGTCTTGAATTTCCTCCATTTGTATACAGTCTGTCTGACTGTGGATTGGTGGAGTCCAAACTCTTTAGAGATGGTTTTGTAACTTTTTCCAGCCTGATGAGCATCAACAACGCTTTTTCTGAGGTCCTCAGAAATCTCCTTTGTTCGTGCCATGATACACTTCCACAAACATGTGTTGTGAAGATCAGACTTTGATAGATCCCTGTTCTTTAAATAAAACAGGGTGCCCACTCATACCTGATTGTCATCCCATTGATTGAAAACACCTGACTCTAATTTCACCTTCAAATTAACTGCTAATCCTAGAGGTTCACATACTTTTGCCACTCACAGATATGTAATATTGGATCATTTTCCTCAATAAATAAATGACCAAGTCTAATATTTTTGTCTCATTTGTTTAACTGGGTTCTCTTTATCTACTTTTAGGACTTGTGTGAAAATCTGATGATGTTTTAGGTCATATTTATGCAGAAATATAGAAAATTCTAAAGGGTTCACAAACTTTCAAGCACCACTGTATACCACAAGTAAGCTTATATACTAATAGTTTACTAGTTCTATACTTGTAGTCCACTCTTTAGTTTACAAAAGCATACTTCAGAGTATACTGGAAATATACTACTTGTTTTATACTTCTAGTCCACTTTTTAGTTTATAAAATTATACTTTATAACATACTGGAAATATACTGTTAGTTACTGGTTATATTACATCTAGTCCACTTTTTAGTTTTGAAGTTTACTGCAAATACCCTTCTAGGTATACTATTAGTTTTGGAGCCCGAACCCTTACCTCATGCACACTACCAGAAGACAACTTAAGTTGAGTTTAGTTTAGTTAATTGTAATTTGTCATAGAAAATATATACACAAAATAACATATTAAAAAACAAACAAACAATGGTTAAACGTGACCGGAGAGACGAACAGGGCAGAGCCCCAATTGCAATGTATCCTCTAAGCTCAAAAAAATATATATATTAGTGCTGTCAAGTGATTAAAATATTTAATCACGATTAATGTCACGACTGTCATAGTTAACTCGCGATTAATCGCAATTTAATCGCACATTTTTGTCACATGAAAAACCATTGTAATTCTCTTATCAGCATAAAAAAGTGAATGGGCTTGCTCACCGTTTGAACTACGGGGGTACTCGGGGGATCCGAGATCCCCTGAAACAGACATGAGATCCCTTGAAAACATGATTTGGGAAATGTTGGGGGGTCTCTAAAATATTGGCAAAATTATGGTTATTGACATAGCAATCGTGTGTAACGGGAAACATTTGCATATCCGAAGTGAGCACGCGATGGAGAGCCGCGCTCTGAGACAAGCGCAAGCACCCCCCCAAGGGAACAAAGGGACCCCCCGAAAATATCGGCATAGTTCGAACACTGGTTGTACCAATGTTTTTTTTTATTTTTTTTTATTGCAGAGCATAACACGTCTTGTCACAGCCACTGCAAAGTGGGGCTGGAGCCGCCGATGGGAAAACGAAACCTTAGCCGAGCACCGTGGCTCTTCGGGGGAGGGCAGAGGACTCTGGCTGTGCGGGGCGTGGCATCATGTCACAGAGCGTTAATCTCGCGATAAAAAAATTATCGCCGTTAAAATTGAGTCAAGTTAACGCGTTAATAACGCGACATTTTTGACAGCACTAATTTTATATATATATAAAAAAAAGAAAAAAAGGGGGGGGGGAATTCATACAAAAATTAGAATTTGATTTACATATTAAATTAAGAAAAAAAAATATATATACATAATAATTGACAAATCATGGCGGGCTATAGGTTTGTAATAAACCTCTAAAGTGGTCGTTTAAATGGATTCTAAACCACAAGAGATCCTGGCTAGACTTAAGTATATTAGGTAAGCTGTTCCACAACTTAACAATCCTAGGAAAATAGCTGTTACAATAATATTCCTGATTGTGCCTAGAGATTAGGTCAAAGTTGGCTTGATGAAAATTACGGGTATTATAATGCCGAGTGGCAGTTTGAATGAAATGTCCAAAATTACTAGTAACAGTTCCAGTTTTATACTTAAACAAGAGAACTAAATCATGCATTTTTCTACGAAAATCAAGAGGTAGTAAATTAAGCTGGACTAGTCTGTTAACATAACTGACTTCTCTTGGAGGATAGTTCAATATGAATTTAGTGGCACGCCTCTGAATGTTCTCTATCAGTCTGCGATGCTTTACTAAATAGGGTGACCACACACTTGATGAATATTCTAGTAACGGCCTGACAAGCGCCGTATATAACAACTTTCTCGTCTGGATGTCACAAATATCCCTGCCACACAGCCTCTTCACTAGCCCAAGTACCCTATTCGCCTTCGCACACATCTGCTCGATATGACAAATATACCCAAATCGGAGGTTTCAGGAGAGTGCAATAATACTTCCTCGCCAAGATTATATATGTTGAGGGGCCTTCTACAAGATCTTCGCTTGGACATACGCAAAACTTTACATTTAATGGTGTTAAATGTCATCCTATGATCACTGCTCCATAAATGCAAACCATCAAGGTCAGACTGCAACAAAGCCGGAGAACTTACAGAGTCTATAGGCCGGTAAAGTTTGCTGTCATCCGCAAAGAGGGCGAGACTTGATCCATACTGTATGTAGGATGGCATTTCGTTTGCAAAAACCAAGAACGACAGAGGCCCCAATATGGAGCCTTGAGGTACCCCAGATGTTACAGGTTGCCAGTCCGAAAAGGATTTGAACCTGAAGTTACAATGAAGTTTTAAAGGTAAGAATTCACAAAATAACAACAGATACTCAGGATTAAGAACATATTCATTTTCTTTCAAAATCAAAATTTAAAGCAACATTGTATTAAATGCCAAAGTATAAAAACACGGCAACGACAACTGAAACTGACATCCAAGCTCGAAAGAAAGTTCAAAAATTCAGATGTACTTTGGCGTACATTAACGACAGCCAGTATGATTCAAGTCTGCCACAATGTTCTCACTTTTGTTTTCAAATTTGTGGGCAAATAAAACAAGAGAAATGTTTATCTGTCTCTTTGTGGGTTAATAACGCCATGTACATAAAAGATAAGTTTAAGTTCCAACACTGTTTACTCTTAAGCTATTCCACCCCAGAGCCGACCACAAACTTACAGTACACGTAGGTTTAAAACCTGCTGCCGTTTATCACGAAGAAGCCAATATGTGTGAAAAATAAGTATTTTATAGGCTACTATCAAAAGGATACGGACGACTACAGGGCAAGTACACTTAAACATAAAGCACAAAGTACAAATTGTAAATAAAAACGGAATGCAATAATTTACAAATCTCAAAAACTGATATTGTATTCACAATAGAACATAGACAACGTATAAAATGTCGAAAGTGAGACATTTTGAAATTTCATCCCAAATATTGGCTCATTTGAAATTTCATGACAGCAACACATCTCAAAAAAGTTGGGACAGGGGCAATAAGAGGCTGGAAAAGTTAAAGGTACAAAAAAGGAACAGCTGGAGGACCAAATTGCAACTCATTAGGTCAATTGGCAATAGGTCATTAACATGACTGGGTATAAAAAGAGCATCTTGGAGTGGCAGCGGCTCTCAGAAGTAAAGATGGGAAGAGGATCACCAATCCCCCTAATTCTGCGCCGACAAATAGTGGAGCAATATCAGAAAGGAGTTCGACAGTGTAAAATTGCAAAGAGTTTGAACATATCATCATCTACAGTGCATAATATCATCAAAAGATTCAGAGAACCTCGAAGAATCTCTGTGTGTAAGGGTCAAGGCCGGAAAACCATACTGGGTGCCCGTGATCTTCGGGCCCTTAGACGGCACTGCATCACATACAGGCATGCTTCTGTATTGGAAATCACAAAATGGGCTCAGGAATATTTCCAGAGAACATTATCTGTGAACACAATTCACCATGCCATCCGCCGTTGCCAGCTAAAACTCTATAGTTCAAAGAAGAAGCCGTATCTAAACATGATCCAGAAGCGCAGACGTCTTCTCTGGGCCAAGGCTCATTTAAAATGGACTGTGGCAAAGTGGAAAACTGTTCTGTGGTCAGACGAATCAAAATTTGAAGTTCTTTATGGAAATCAGGGACGCCGTGTCATTCGGACTAAAGAGGAGAAGGACGACCCGAGTTGTTATCAGTGCTCAGTTCAGAAGCCTGCATCTCTGATGGTATGGGGTTGCATTAGTGCGTGTGGCATGGGCAGCTTACACATCTGGAAAGACACCATCAATGCTGAAAGGTATATCCAGGTTCTAGAGCAACATATGCTCCCATCCAGACGACGTCTCTTTCAGGGAAGACCTTGCATTTTCCAACATGACAATGCCAAACCACATACTGCATCAATTACAGCATCATGGCTGCGTAGAAGAAGGGTCCGGGTACTGAACTGGCCAGCCTGCAGTCCAGATCTTTCACCCATAGAAAACATTTGGCGCATCATAAAACGGAAGATACGACAAAAAAGACCAACTAGAATCCTACATTAGACAAGAATGGGTTAACATTCCTATCCCTAAACTTGAGCAACTTGTCTCCTCAGTCCCCAGACGTTTACAGACTGTTGTAAAGAGAAAAGGGGATGTCTCACAGTGGGAAACATGGCCTTGTCCCAACTTTTTTGAGATGTGTTGTTGTCATGAAATTTAAAATCACCTAATTTTTCTCTTTAAATGATACATTTTCTCAGTTTAAACATTTGATATGTCATCTATGTTCTATTCTGAATAAAATATGGAATTTTGAAACTTCCGCATCATTGCATTCCGTTTTTATTTACAATTTGTACTTTGTCCCAACTTTTTTGGAATCGGGGTTGTATTTTAATACTTTATTAGACTTTTGTTAAGTATATCTTGATCAAAAGTTTAAGTATAAACTTATTCTCATTCTACTTAGACTTTTCTATATACTTTTCAGTATACTTATGTATCACTTTATGAAGTATATCTCTGATAGAAAGTAAACTGAAAGCATGCTCTCTTATTTTCAGTTTAAAAGAAGTATACTGGAAGCACACTTGAATAAACTTCTTTTTGTAAGGGCAGGACTAGGACCAGCCACGATTGTGTTGGAACTGGGGTTGAGCTCAAGTCAAAACCGAGTCCAAATGAAAGACTGAAAAGCATCAAATCCTTCTTGAGGCCAAGTCTTTACTTCAACTTGTTGGTGCCAATGTGCCAGGGATTAGTCTGCTTTCTAGAAGAATGAATAATTTCTCGTCAAACTTTGACAACACAAATGTTATTTTTACAGACTCTCAGATCAAACCAAGACCATATTTAGCGAGACCAACAAGTCATCCCGAGACTGAAACAAATCCAAGTAGAACTCTGAGACGTGTCTAAGTCAATACATCTTGAGACCATGTTTGAGTTCTAGCAAGCGATTGTGCAGTCCAGTTGCAATGTTTTTGCTAGTTTTAGTGACTTTTTGACATTCCATAGCAGGGCTTAATTTGAGCCGGAACATGACGTCGGATCCGGCAGCTATTTTCATTTCAGTCAGTGTTCCAGCAGCTATTTAAATGAATCAGATCACCTCCGTGACCATCACAAAGGGAAAAAAAATCAAACAATAAATTAAATAAATACAGTGGTGCTTGAAAGTTTGTGAACCCTTTAGAATTTTCTATATTTCTGCATAAATATGACCTAAAACATCATCAGATTTTCACACAAGTCTTAAAAGTAGATAAAGAGAACCCAGTTAAACAAATGAGACAAAATATTCTACTTGGTCATTTATTTATTGAGAAAAATGATCCAATATTACATATCTGTGAGTGGCAAAAGTATGTGAACCTCTAGGATTAGCAGTTAATTTGAAGGTGAAATTAGAGTCAGGTGTTTTCAATCAATGGGATGACAATCAGGTGTGAGTGGGCACCCTGTTTTATTTAAAGAACAGGGATCTATCAAAGTCTGATCTTCACAACACATGTTTGTGGAAGTGCATCATGGCACGAACAAAGGAGATTTCTGAGGACCTCAGAAAAAGCGTTGTTGATGCTCATCAGGCTGGAAAAAGTTACAAAGCCATCTCTAAAGAGTTTGGACTCCACCAATCCACAGTCAGACAGATTGTGTACAAATGGAGGAAATTCAAGACCATTGTTCCCCTCCCCAGGAGTGGTCGACCAACAAAGATCACTCCAAGAGCAAGGCGTGTAATAGTTGGCGAGATCACAAAGGACCCCAGGGTAACTTCTAAGCAAGTGAAGGCCTCTCTCACATTGGCTAATGTTAATGTTCATGAGTCCACCATGAGGAGAACACTGAACAACAATGGTGTGCATGGCAGGGTTGCAAGGAGAAAGCCACTGCTCTCCAAAAAGAACATTGCTGCTCATCTGCAGTTTGCTAAAGATCACGTGGACAAGCCAGAAGGCTATTAGAAAAATGTTTTGTGGATGGATGAGACCAAAATAGACCTTTTTGGTTTAAATGAGAAGCGTTATGTTTGGAGAAAGGAAAACACTGCATTCCAGCATAAGAACCTTATCCCATCTGTGAAACATGGTGGTGGTAGTATCATGGTTTGGGCCTGTTTTGCTGCATCTGGGCCAGGACGGCTTGCCATCATTGATGGAGCAATGAATTCTGAATTATACCAGTGAATTCTAAAGGAAAATGTCAGGACATCTGTCCATGAACTGAATCTCAAGAGAAGGTGGGTCATGCAGCAAGACAACGACCCTAAGCACACAAGTCGTTCTACCAAAGAATGGTTAAAGAAGAATAAAGTGAATGTTTTGGAATGGCCAAGTCAATGTCCTGACCTTAATTCAATGGAAATGTTGTAGAAGGACCTGAAGTGAGCAGTTCATGTGAGGAAACCCACCAACATCCCAGAGTTGAAGCTGTTCTGTATGGAGGAACGGGCTAAAATTCCTCCAAGCCGGTGTGCAGGACTGATCAACAGTTACCGCAAACGTTTAGTTGCAGTTATTGCTGCACAAGGAGGTCACACCAGATACTGAAAGCAAAGGGTCACATACTTTTGCCACTCACAGATATGTAATATTGGATCATTTTCCTCAATAAATAAATGACCAAGTATAATATTTTTGTCTCATTTGTTTAACTGGGCTCTTTATCTACTTTTAGGACTTGTGTGAAAATCTGATGATGTTTTAGGTCATGTTTATGCAGAAATATAGAAAATTCTAAAGGGTTCACAAACTTTCAAGCACCACTGTATGCAGAAGGGGCAGAGGGAGGGACATGGGGTGTATACTTCCGCTCAATAGAACACCGGGTTTTTTGTAGCCGTTAGCTTGCGCTGTGGAAAAAATGGCAAAAAAACAAGAAAGCTTACTAAAATTTTTCAAATGAATTCTCCAACTTGTTTTGTAAACCCTTTATTTCTTAACTATTACTTGAATTGATTGCACTTATGTTTGCTGGCACTGCTTTTAAATTATTCTCTTTTTTGGGCTTTTTCCACCTTTATTGGATAGGACAGTGTAGAGACAGGAAATGAGCAAGAGAAAAACAGGGAGGGCTCGGAAAAATGACCACAGGTTGAAATCGAACCCGGGTCCGCGGATTTATGGTATGGCGCCTTATCCACCTGAGCAGTGGCAATCCTAGAGTGATTTACTCCCCGGGCGAAACCCCCTGCTGGCGCCTCCCCTGGCCCAACCCGACAACCACCTCCCAGCCACCACCTAAGAAAACACTAACTTCGTCCAGAACACACACGACCCCATACACAAACTCACAACAGCTATTTTCAAGAACAAATTTCCAGTTTTAATGACTAGTGCAATAAAAAATACAAAGATAAACAATAAACAAAAAGCCTCAATGACTTCGCATTACAGCTACCCACAGCTATTTAAGAAAGCACAACTGCTTAATTTGAAATAAACATTGGGATATAGGCATTAGTGTTTCTGTGTGTGTGTGTGCCTAACTTGTCGTAGCCCCATAATATGCACAATCCCGCCAGCGGAACGTTGTACTAGTCATCAAAAAGACTTTACTACCATAGTACTACACTACTATGACATTACACAGAGTCTTAAGTAATACATTACGACTTGATCATTGCCATTCTGGTAACAGCAAATTTATAACGGGCCGTGTCCGCGACGTACAACACACGACGAGAAATGTTTAAATGACCATGTAAAGCTGTTAACATTCTGTTGGCTAATACAGAGCCCAACGTTAACCCAAGGCAATGACAGCAATAACTTTAAACGTTTTGTTGCAAAGCCTAATCGTTATGCTGAAATTAATTTCGTGTTGGGGGGCAGGCCAGGCCAGGTCGTCCGACTTAGCAAGCATCAATAATATAAGGCTAATTAGAGCACTAATTCATGTCACTCATTGAAATTCAGTGCGTTTACATGCACATTCAAATCGAGCTACTGTCGGTAATCGAGCTAAGGGTCCCAGCAGGGGTGCCAGAGAAATCCAATCCTACATGCACACAAGGAAATCGAGCTATTGTGTGAGGTACATTGTGCACCCGAGCCACAGGTGGCGCTAAATGCCCCATTGTGTTGGTACGCTTCCGGTTGTCGTCATGAAGAAGAGCTATTCAAGAGTATAAACAAAGTTATCAGCAGTGTTGCCAGATACTGCTGACGTTTTCCAGCCCAAAACATGTTCAAATCTGCCAAAATGCACTTAAAACCGCCCAATCTGGCAACACTGGCAGTTCCGTGTTCACAAGTTCCGTGCTCAAGCTGTTCGGCTTGCTCTAACAGACTGTATGGCTACAAACTGTCCTGCGCAGACCACTGTTTTGTAAGACAACTTATTTTGCACAATTGTATATTTTTCTAAAGTCCATTTTTTGCTTACAATTTAACTTATGTCTTAATAAACACACAAAAAGTTCAATTGTTTTGTTTTTATTGACATTCTTCAGATGTTGGACATATATATATATATATACACACACACAAATACAATGACTTGTTTAGGCCCCGGTCACACCGCCCGAACTTTGCTGGAGCGTTCCTGGAGCGGTGAAAAAAATTAATCACCGCTCGTAACCATTCACCACCGTTTAACAAAAGTTGGCCCCCGTTAAAGCAACGCCGTATACGCTCGGCCACCGTTGATGTTTCTCGAGGGGCCCTCCTACCTCTCCGAAAGTTTTGAGCTGCACAAAATATTGCGAGCGGTGAGGAGGGGGCAATTTTCCGCCCCGGCAAAGTTCACCCCCACTCCACCAACGCCCAGTCAAAGTTTGGCACTGCTAGACGCAAGTTCGTGGACGCTTGGGTCCGCTAGGCCAACGCAGAAATCTTGAACGCTGGACCACCGCTGCTTCGCCAGCGTTGCCCGGGCGGCGATTAAACGTTGCACAAACTTCGGTGGAGCGGTTGTAAGCGTTTTACGAGCGGACATGGGGTTGCTGGAACGGTGTCGGGCGTTGAAGCAGCTATCCATGGCGGCGATGAACTTTGGTTTGGCGTTGGTATAGAGGTGTCGGAGCGGGACCAGAATTTGGCTATAAATACGGGGAGAAATGGACCAGGAGCTCATTTGGAATCGAGCTGCCATTGAGTTCAGACCTCATCTATATCGAATTTGCTCAAAGTTACAGTAAAACTGTATCACCATGGATGCTGAGAGACTTGCTATGATTGGTGCTAAACCAACTTTATACCCCCGCCGAGCCAAAGCCCGCATGCACAGAGCGCCGCTATACCAACGCTCGCGTCACTGCTAAACCAACGCTCGCTACTGCTAAACCAACGCTAAAGCAACGCCGGCTTCAGCGGTGCACCGCTAAGCCAACACCTGTGTTTTCGATTTTTTTCCCATTTTGTGCGTGGTGACGAGCGTTGTCGAAATTCGGCCCCCCCTCCCTACCGTTCAAGGAACGCTCCAGCAAAGTTCGGGCGGTGTGACCGGGGCCTTATGTACACAATTCACAGCTATCCAACAGCTGTACAGATGTATTTGGTGATACAGTAAGTGAGCTAAATTTTAACAGTGCAAACAATGCCACAAAAAGAAAAGATTCATGCCGTTGTAATGCCGACCGAGGCTGTTGTGTTTCCCGCTTGTGGTCTTGTCACTCGTCACTTCCGGAAGGGGCAGCGCTGAAGTAAGTAGCTCGACTGCGTAGCTCGATAGGGTTTACATGCACTAAGTAGCTCGGCTACAATCGCATAATCTAGGTCGCGTAGCTCGATTGCGAGAAATCAAGTTCGGTTCGATTTCAGCCGAGCTAAGGTGTTTCCATGCCATTTAGAACTTCGATTTCAGTCAAGCAACGGCAGAAATTCGATTTTCTCTATGTGCATGTAAACGCACTGACTGATTCATAAAGCATACCTTTTTCTTTTGCTCATTTCTCCTCCTCTTCTTTCCTTTTCTTCCGGAATTGGGCACCTGATGGCTTTGACCTTTTCCTATCCATTAGATCTATCTCCGAGTACGACTCCGTTTATTTGTCATTCGACCTCCTCCTGAATGATTCCCCCAACACAAACTCACCGTCAGTGTGTAGTGGTGATCACCTAACGCGAGAGGTGAGACTGAACCATTTCAACTTGACCAATTGACCACCACGACCACAATAATCTTGGGAATTCGTTCGGTTCATACACACAATCAAACGTACAGCCGTTTTGAAGTTGTTTGGATCGTTCTGCCTTTCTGTTCTGTCCTCTTTCTCGCGCGTACATGCACACACAAAAGTGTTTGCTCAATGTAATGGAATGTGGTCTGCGCATTTGAGTTTGTGTCCTATGCATTGCGGCACCATATTTGGTTTGTTATTTAAAAGCGTCGTGCGGTAATTTCAGCAATCAGGCTATATCATGTGTCAAAATGTCGGGTTTGGTGGGTTATTCAAGCCCCTCGGTTTCCCGCGATCTCAGTGTCACGATGCGCCCGCTACAAGCATTTAAAGTTGACGCGCACAGCCAAATTTAGGCAGCCAGCCGTTAACTAGGTCAACTTATGTGTGACGTCATACCAGTAACCTCCCTTGGGTGATGCTGGCCTGTCGCCATGTTTTCTCTATAGCGTGCGTTTACCAGAGTTGTTTACATTGCGGATTTTGTGGATTTATTCAGTTTGTGGATAGTTTTGAACACTCAAAACACTATGAAATGATGTATTAATATTCTGTGATACAAAATGCCTAATCGGTGTATTGTGTTTGGCTGTAACAACGAACACTGAACACTATTTGTGACTGTTGTTATCAATGGATCTGATTTCAAGGTCATGGCTAGGTACTGATAGAAAAAAAAATATTTTTTTAAAAACACATGTTTTAAGTGTTTCTATGTATCAATCATTAATTGTACAAAATGATTTTCATACATTTATGTATTTGTCATATCTTTCTTTGTCACATGAAGTGTTGTCTTGATAATATGTGGCACATAATTTTAGCAAATGGATGACAGAAGATTAATTGAAAGATTTATGCCACCGAGCTGCCTTTAACTAATAATTATCACTTATTACTGACGATTGTACGTTTACTAAACAATACAAAGCTCAATACTCCCAGCCTATAAGATACTGAATATCAAGTTAAAATCAAATCAAATCAAATCAAGTTTATTTGTATCGCGCTTTTAACAATAAACATTGTCGCAAAGCAGCTTTACAGAATTTGAACGACTTAAAACATGAGCTAATTTTATCCCTAATCTATCCCCAATGAGCAAGCCTGTGGCGACGGTGGCAAGGAAAAACTCCCTCAGACGACATGAGGAAGAAACCTCGAGAGGAACCAGACTCAAAAGGGAACCCATCCTCATTTGGGCAACAACAGACAGCCTGACTATAATATTAACAGTTTTAACAGGTAAAACCCTCAACTGTCCTCATGGGGCCGTACTTCACAGGAGTGGTGCGATAAAACTTCGACCAGACACAGGGCACCAGGATGGATCAAGCAGGTCCGAGGGGCAGAAGAGGCCAGCATCTCAATCCCAGGATCAACATGTAACTCAGAGGGACAGATTGGGGGGGGAAGAGAGAGAGAGAAAGAAAACACGTTGTTAGGTATGCCCTAAAAATGACAAGTATTAAATCTGTGTGGTAGGCTCGCAGAGACGAGAGTCTTTACATCAGGCATAACACAATGGCATGTTAATATGGTAAAATATATCATGACCTGCTCTGGCTGGATGCTTGATTGGGTGATGGGAGCACACTCCTCAGCAATGATGAGATGCAGATGGGACCCTTAGGCCTGGCCAAGACAATTCAGTTACATTTCACCGGGTCTGGGACATGCGACAGAATGTCTGATGGCCGATTCCCTGCAGGCTACGATAGCCAGTCGAGGTCCCCACCGTCTCCACCAAAAGATTTCCTGTTGACTCCATGTAACTCAGAGGGACAGATTTGGGGTGGGGGGGAGAGAGAAAGAAAACACAGGTTGTTAGGTATGTCCAATGTCACCTGAATAAGTAGGAACAGTATACATATTGCACCGAGTACAAGCAGGGACTCCGGCAACTAACTATGACAGCATAACTAAAAGGAGAGAGCCAGAAGGTAACACAGGCATGAGGGAGCCCCGGGACATAAAGCAGCAGCCACTACACCGTCAACAAACTCGAGTGAGCAAGCGAGTGGGGACTGACAGCATCCATACATCCCAGTTTACCAAAACACTCTGTCTGAGGATCCTCCAGATCTACTCCTTTACCTCATAAACACCATTAACACAAGGCTTGACTAAACAGATATGTTTTCAGCCTAGACTGCTGAAGTCTTCATTTTCCTTTTATTCAAGTCTTCATTTTCCTTTTATTCAACCGCAATAAAAGGAAAATGATGAAAACTGGAATATCAAGGGGTCTACTGTATCAGAAGGCCCACTGCATTTCGCGAGATCGCAAGCTGTCAAGTTGCTAGAACTCAATCTTTCTAGCTATACTTTCACCCCCTACAGCTATCAGTATTACACATAATCATAGATTAATCACACAGCATTCTAATTCAAGTGAAAATGGTCTTTAAAAATACACACAAGTAGTGATTTAGTCAGAGAAACCAACCAAAACAAGTCTTCAAGTCGCCGGTCGTCTTCATTCTCGTCTTCGTTTCTGTCGTCGTCAGAACTGTCCTCATTTTCTTCTGAAGATGAGCGCTCAGGTTCAAATCTGTAAGGCTGGATACCACCAGGACATTCAGCTGTCAAAATCTCTACTTGTGGGCCATTTTCTTCTTCTGTATTGGTAAAATCAAAGCTAATTTCCTCAGCATCGCTCCTATTTTCTGGTGTGTCCGCCATTGCAACTGCACCGAGTGGTTACTGGTATGACGTCACGCAGCTGTTCCATTGACCGAGAGGGGGCGCTGCGAACGCGGGAAATTTCAAGTGATGGGCATGATCAAATAAGGACCGATTACAACCGCGGGAAGCTTTTGAAAAATCGACGGTCAATTTATTTCGAATCTCGAAAGCATTCTGGTGCAGAATAATGCGACTTTTATCGCCACTGCGTGACGCCTTTAAATTATACACAGCAAACGTGACACATGATGGCTTTTGCTGCATGTTACACCGCCCCTGCACCTGAGCCATGAAGTCCCGCTGGCACTGCTTTTAAATCCCCTACTTAAATCCTTAAAATGAGTCATTTAACGCCTGTCTTGTGTGATCTGATCTCCGACGGTGAAATAAACCGGTTGTGATATGAGTACAGTCTGTTATTTTAGAAGATAAATTTAATATATAGCCTAATAAAAAATAATATTTTATAACATAATATCACGACATATTACTGTCTGTAACTGTTCGTCATTAAGCGTTTCCTAAGATCATAATGTCTGATATTATTATTATTTTTTTTTAACACACACAATAGGCGTGTGTGCGTAAAGTTATAGTAAACCACCCCCTGCCTTTTTTTTTTTTTTTTTTGAGTCGCCGGACCCACCCACCTCCTGCGTTCCGGGACCTCCCACTTCACAAATTAAGCACTGTTCCATAGCAACTAAAAATCTTAGTGGCTAGCAACAAATCTGGTGACTTCTCGCAACTTTGGAAAGCTCCGTTCTCACTGTCAAGCAAAAATAAAAATCACCTTTCACTGATTTGCGAACGATGCCACGAATATTTGCTTTTCCTCGTGCTCTAAGTAATGACTGACCTGGAAGAACAAGGGATGCTGTTCAGTTATGCAAATTAGACACGATTACATATTGGGTAACATCATCACGCAATCTAGCGGCATTTCCGAGAGCCAATAACCACTTCTGGTGAGAAACTGCACACTGCTACATCCAGAACGCCAACCGTTCCTTGAGTTTGAAAGTTGTGCATCCATAAGCGTCGTCTCTCGAGTGCCTTGCTTTATTGTTTTGTGTTTCCTGGATTTGTCCCTATGGATTAGGATTAAGATTTTTGAATATTTGCCTGTAATTCAAAGAAAAAAAAAAGTATGCTTTGAGTTCAAGCTCTTGCATCGCTGGAGTTTTGTGTTGTGGTCCGATGAGACCAAAACCAACCCTTTTGGCCACAGGAAAAAAAGTTATCAAATACAAGGAAGCCTTGTGTAAAATGTGGTGGTGGATTATTAATGCTTGGGGCTGTTTTGCAGCAGAGAAGATTGATGCGTTGAAGAATTCCACTAAGCACCTGGATACAAAACCATCCAAGAAGTTAAGACTTGGGTGTAGATAGAGCTTTCAGTATGATGATAACCCGAATATAAAAAAAAAAAAAAAATTAAATACACAAAATTAAGAATGTGAAGGCATTTAAAATTTTCTGCATGAAGGTGCAGGTCAAGATGTTTTTGGTGTTTTGCTGGGATTCACACCTGGTTCACTGGTGTGATAATCCAGCAAACCCCCACTAGGCCACCAGGGGGATGACACAAGTGTAGAGGCGTGAGGCAGAAGTAGAAAAGTATCAAAAAGTTTATTTACAATATTTACAGTCCAAACAAAAATATAATCCAAAAAACACTCAGAAGATGAAGGGAAAAATAAAATATCCAAAAGGTCAAAGTCAAATACAAAAGCAAAAAACTAGAAAAGAAAAGGCAAAATACCAATGCTCAGAAGATCCAAAAAACAGTAAACACAAAGTCCAAAAAGTCCAAAAAAGCAAAGCAAAGTGCAAAACCAAAGAGACAAAGGCAAGGAACACAGAACAGAGGTAACTGGAGCTAAACATAACAGCACAAAGACTCCGTGACAAGAGGATTGAACTCAGGGGTATAAATACACAAACTAAAATAGGACACAGGTGACACTAATGAGGACTAGGCGGGGCACAAGACACATGGAAAACAACAAACATAAAACACAGAAACAGTGGCGGCCTCTAGAGGCCAAAACAAACATGACAAGAAAAGGAAATAACAGCGGCCTCTAGAGGCCAAAACAGTCGCAGTCCTAACATTTGGGAAGAGACGGTACGGGTGCCAATAATTTTGAAACGGTCATGTTTTGCAGGAAAAAAAAAGCATTACGAGAGAAAACTTGTGTCTGTTCAAATTAGGATTTGAAATGGTATCTATCTATCTATCTATCTGTCTGTCTGTCTGTCTGTCTGTCTATCTATCTATCTATCTATCTATCTCAGGAACAATGATGGAAAATAAGAGCGTGCCTGAGAAAAGAAGAGAGATGGGCAGGGATGGAGGGATTCATTTTTCTTTAAAGCGGAGCCTCATCATGACGGCAGGCTCAGCATGAAACTGTAATTAGTTTTGTCAAATTGGATGAAGAATCAGCAAAAACGCAGGAGAGGCATCAGCGCAGATATCGATCCACTGCTCGAAAGGATGGGAGCGAGAGAGCGGGAGAGAGAGAGAGATGGAAAAGGGATTAGAGGGAGATATAAAACTCATCAGAGAGAAATAACAAGAATCGAATGAATGAAAACATGGAGACAAACAGAAGGAGTGAAATATTAACGAGGCCTCAGAATTAGTTGTAGAATTTGTATGTTCTATAAAAGATGACTTCAGATATTTTGGTGGGTTTTTTTATGTTATATAAGTAATTAATTCACACAAAGCCTCCAGTGCCAGTCAAAAGTTTGTACACCTTCTAATTCGATGTTTTTTTTTCTTTATTTTTATGAATTAAAAGTCGCTTCTTCGTGTCTTAAAGTAATGATGGATGCCGTTTCTCTTCACTCGGTCGTTCGGTTCTTGATATAACTCTGTATGGAGTACTGCAGCTGTGGCGCTGAATAGAGCGATTTTATTATTTGTATTTTTATTATTTACTACAACCCCGATTCCAAAAAAGTTGGGACAAATTGTAAATAAAACCGGAATGCAATGATGTGGAAGTTTCAAAATTCCATATTTTATTCAGAATAGAACATAGATGGCATATCAAATGTTTAAACTGAGAAAATGTATCATTTAAAGAGAAAAATTAGGTGATTTTAAATTTCATGACAACAACATATCTCAAAAAAGTTGGGACAAGGCCATGTTTCCCACTGTGAGACATCCCCTTTTCTCTTTACAACAGTCTGTAAACGTCTGGGGACTGAGGAGACAAGTTGCTCAAGTTTAGGGATAGGAATGTTAACCCATTCTTCTCTAATGTAGGATTCTAGTTGGTCTTTTTAGTCGTATCTTCCGTTTTATGATGCGCCAAATGTTTTCTATGGGTGAAAGATCTGGACTGCAGGCTGGCCAGTTCAGTACCCGGACCCTTCTTCTACGCAGCCATGATGCTGTAATTGATGCAGTATGTGGTTTGGCATTGTCATGTTGGAAAATGCAAGGTCTTCCCTGAAAGAGACGTCGTCTGGATGGGAGCATATGTTGCTCTAGAACCTGGATATACCTTTCAGCATTGATGGCGTCTTTCCAGATGTGTAAGCTGCCCATGCCACACGCACTAATGCAACCCCATACCATCAGAGATGCAGGCTTCTGAACTGAGCACTGATAACAACTTGGGTCGTCCTTCTTCTTGTTAGGACTAGGACTGTTTTGGCCTCTAGAGGCCGCTGTTATTTCCTTTTCATGTCGTGTTTATTTTGGCCTCTAGAGGCCGCCACTGTTCCTGTGTCTTGTGTTTGTGTTAATTGCCTAATTATCTTCACCTGTGTCCTTAATTAGTTTGTCTATTTATACCCCTGAGTTCAGTCCTCTTGTCACGGAGTCTTTGTGCTGTTATGTTTATCTCCAGTTTCCTTTGTACTGTGTTTTTTTGATCTTCTTAGCTTTTGTATTTTTGCACTTTGCTTTTCTTTTGGATTACACTCTTTGGTTTTTTTTGTCTTTTGTTTTGCCCTGTATATAGTGTATATAGTTTAAATAAACCTTTTTGATTCTTTTTCTACTTCCGCCTCACGCCTCTGCATTTGAGTCATCCCCCTGGTGGCCTAGTGGGGGTTTGCTGGATCATCACACCAACGAACCAGGTTCGAATCCCAGCAAAACCCTAACAGAAAGACTCCGTCATGACCGACTCAGCAGAGGCTGCTTCAACTGTCTACCCGGCCAACCTTCAGGGAATTATGGCAGCTTTGACACGCTTCGGAGCAACCATGGACGCTCATGGACGTACGCTCACCAGCCAACGTGAGGCCCTCGCTCGCCACGAGGAACTGCTTCAGCAAATTGGGAAAACCCTGGCACAGCTGACATCTCTGCCTGCATCTCCTGCTCCTGATCCAGTTCCTGCTCCTGATCCAGCTCCCACTCCTGCTCCAGTGCCTCCTGCAATGCTGCCTTCTTCACCTCGCAAACCCAGCCTTCCTGCACCACAGAGGTATGACGGCAAGCACAGTGAGTGCCGAGAGTTCCTTACCCAGTGTCAACTCACCTTTGAGCTTCAGCCTACCACCTACACTACGGATCGCCGCAAGATTGCCTTTGTGATCACCTTATTAGCTGGTAAGGCGCGAGCCTGGGCTACTGCTATCTGGCAAAGACAGGGACCTGAGTGCTTTGATTTCCAGCTGTTTTCTGAAGAGATGCTTCGGGTCTTCGATCAGGCAGACATCAGTACCGACGCAGCCCGAAAGCTCATGTCCATCCGGCAAGGAGGAAGCGTCGCAGATTACGCCATCTCGTTCCGAACACTCGCAGCAGTAAGTGGATGGAACGAGACTGCCCTGGTGTCAGCCTTCCACCATGGTCTGTCTGACCCCATCAAGGACGGTCTGGCCTCTATTGGATGCCCAAGTGACCTCGAAACCCTCATCTCACATGCTATTCGTCTGGACAACAGGATGAGAGAACGCCACCAAGCCTTGAGCCCCCCCAGCCTCCCTACCTCTACCTGGAGACCATCTACCTCCTTCAGTGACTGTCCAGAACCCATGCAAGTGGGTCGTACTCGCCTCTCCGCATCTGAGAGGGAGCGCAGAAGGAGGGACAAGTGCTGCATCTACTGTGGCAAACCTGGTCACTTCCGAGCATCATGTCCCGAACTCTTGGGAAAAGGACCGCCCCGTCCAGCCGAGGGAGGGTTGTGACGGGGCCTACCCTCTCTCCCGGACTCCCTGGCCAAGGAATCTACATCCCGGTCTCCATCTCCTGGGGTGAGTCTGTCCACTCTTGTCAAGCTTTGATAGACTCAGGGGCGGCTGGGAACTTTATGGATATTCACTTCGCCCAAAGCATCAATATTCCGACTGCACCTCTTGAAGTCCCACTGTCTGTGTCTGCCCTCGATGGCCAAGCGTTAGGTGATGGAAGAGTCACCCAAGTTACTTCTCCAGTTTTCCTCCAGTCTCAAGGTCACAAGGAAGAAATATCCCTGCACCTGATTCCTTCACCTGAGTTCCCAGTTATTCTAGGCCTTCCTTGGCTTACTCGCCACAACCCTCGCATAGACTGCTGGGTAACAAGCCAGGTTGTGGAATGGGGCCCTGCATGCCATGCCTCTTGTCTGCTCTCTAGCTCTCCTGTGTCTCCTGCCGAGCCCCCTGATCTCACCGAGTTATCTCAAGTTCCCACAGAGTACTGGGATCTCAAGGAGGTATTCAGCAAGAGCAGGGCCGCCGTTCTTCCTCCGCACCGGGCCTACGACTGTGCCATCGACTTGCTCCCTGGGACTACCCCTCCTCGTGGCAGACTGTTTTCACTCTCTCAGCCAGAACGCAAGGCCATGGAGGAATACCTCAAAGATGCCCTGGTCTCTGGGTTTATTCGACCCTCCACTTCACCTGCTGGAGCCGGCTTCTTCTTTGTCGGCAAGAAGGATGGGGGGCTCCGACCATGTATTGATTACAGGGGCCTGAATAAGATCACTGTGCGCAACCGATATCCCCTTCCGCTGATGTCCACAGCTTTCGACCTGCTCCAAGGCGCCACCGTCTTCACCAAGTTGGACCTACGGAACGCATACCACCTCATCCGTATCCGACAGGGAGACGAGTGGAAGACTGCCTTTAACACCCCGTCTGGGCACTACGAATACCAGGTGATGCCCTTCGGACTCACCAACGCACCAGCTGTTTTTCAGGCCCTAATCAACGACGTCTTAAGGGACATGATTAACCTATACGTTTTTGTCTACCTCGATGACATCCTTATCTTTTCCAAGACCGTGCAGGAGCACCGCCACCATGTCCGCCAGGTTCTCCAGAGGCTGCTACAGAACAATCTGTTCGCCAAGGCCCAGAAATGCGAATTTCATGTTCCCGAGGTCTCCTTTCTGGGATTTATTGTACGGACAGGCCAACTCCAAATGGACCCTGCCAAGACCCTGGCCGTCCGGGATTGGCCTACTCCCAAGTCCGTTAAGGAGGTTCAGCGGTTCTTAGGATTCGCTAACTTCTACCGCAAGTTCATCAGGAACTTCAGTTCTGTGGCAGCACCCATGTCAGACCTCACCAAAGGGACAGGTGGATCTTATGGCTGGTCTCCTCAGGCAGAAAAGGCGTTCAAAGACCTCAAGGACCGCTTCTGCACGGCACCCATTCTGGTTCTCCCGGACACCTCCCAACCATTCATCGTGGAGGTGGACGCCTCGGACAGTGGTGTCGGCGCGGTGCTCTCTCAACGTTCGGAAGGAAAGCTGCACCCCTGCGCTTACTTCTCCCACCGCCTGAGTCCTGCTGAGTCCCGGTACGATGTGGGGGATCGAGAACTGCTAGCGGTCAAACTGGCCCTTGAGGAGTGGAGGCACTGGCTGGAGGGAGCACAACATCCATTCCTGGTTTGGACTGACCACAAGAACCTGGAGTACCTCCAGCAAGCCAAGAGACTGAACCCTCGACAGGCTAGGTGGGCCCTGTTTTTCAGTCGATTTGACTTCACCCTCTCATACCGCCCCGGCTCCAAGAACACCAAACCTGACGCACTGTCCAGACTGTTCTCTGCCACTAACAGGGAGAATGAAGTCGGGCCTATTATCCCTGTGTCCCGGATTGTGGCCCCTGTCCGCTGGGGTATTGAGGAGGCTGTCCGACGAGCCCAACGCCAGGACCCCGGTCCTGGGACGGGGCCACCAGGCCTCTTGTACGTCCCACATCAAGCCCGGGCCAAGGTTCTCCAGTGGGGTCACTCTTCCCCTCTCACCGCCCACCCGGGAGCTCGGAGGACCCTGGACTTCCTGAAAAGACGCTTCTGGTGGCCTAACATGGAGCAGGAAGTAAGGTCATTTGTCCTGTCCTGTGAGGTTTGCACCAGAACCAAGAACCCACGACAGCGTCCCCAGGGTCTCCTGCATCCTCTGACCATTCCCCGGCGTCCCTGGTCCCACGTGGCAGTCGACTTTATCACGGGTCTCCCTGAGTCACAAGGTAACACGGTCATTTTGGTCTTAGTTGACAGATTCTCCAAGGCCTGCCGCTTCATACCACTGTGCAAACTCCCCTCTGCTCTTGAAACTGCGAAACTTTTGTTTAATCATGTCTTCCGAGTCTTTGGTCTTCCACAGGACATCGTCTCAGACCGAGGGCCCCAGTTCTCCTCCCGAGTGTGGCACGGGTTCTGCAAGGTCATCGGAGCCACTGCCAGCCTCTCCTCTGGGTTTCACCCACAGTCCAATGGTCAGACGGAGAGGCTCAACCAGGACCTGGAAACCACCCTGCGAGGCCTGGCTATGGATAACCCGACATCGTGGAGCACCTGGCTGCCATGGGCGGAGTACGCCCACAACACCCTGCAGTCATCGGCCACCAAGCTGTCGCCATTCCAGTGCCAATTCGGGTTCCAGCCACCTCTGTTCCCGGACCAGGAGGAGGACTCGGGGGTGCCCTCGGTCAACCAATATGTGAGACGGTGTCGCAAGACCTGGAGCAAGGTCAGGAAGACCCTCATACAGACCTCCAGAACCAACCAGACTCAGGCCAACCGCCATAGAAGACCTGCACACGCTTTCCGCCCTGGGCAGCGTGTTTGGCTGTCCACTAAGGACCTTCCACTGCGGGTGGAGAACCGCAAGCTTGCTCCTCGCTACATTGGCCCCTTCAAGGTGGTGCGCAGGGTGAACCCTGTCTCCTACCGGCTCCAGTTGCCCCGGACTCTGAGGATCAACCCCACTTTCCATGTTTCCCTGTTACGGCCCGTACTGACGTCTACGTATGCCCCTGCCCCTGCCCCTAGGAACCCCCCACCCCCCCGCATCTTCCAGGGGCAGACTGTGTTCACTGTGAATCGCCTGCTTGACTCCCGCCGGGTCCGCGGCGGGTTGCAATATCTGGTGGACTGGGAGGGCTATGGTCCTGAGGAGCGCTGCTGGGTTCCTGCTCGGGATGTCCTTGATAAAGAACTATGTCGGGACTTCCATTCGGCCCATCCGGATCGCCCTGGGAACGTCAGGAGACGCTCCTAGAGGGGGGGGTCCTGTTAGGACTAGGACTGTTTTGGCCTCTAGAGGCCGCTGTTATTTCCTTTTCATGTCGTGTTTATTTTGGCCTCTAGAGGCCGCCACTGTTCCTGTGTCTTGTGTTTGTGTTAATTGCCTAATTATCTTCACCTGTGTCCTTAATTAGTTTGTCTATTTATACCCCTGAGTTCAGTCCTCTTGTCACGGAGTCTTTGTGCTGTTATGTTTATCTCCAGTTTCCTTTGTACTGTGTTTTTTTGATCTTCTTAGCTTTTGTATTTTTGCACTTTGCTTTTCTTTTGGATTACACTCTTTGGTTTTTTTTGTCTTTTGTTTTGCCCTGTATATAGTGTATATAGTTTAAATAAACCTTTTTGATTCTTTTTCTACTTCCGCCTCACGCCTCTGCATTTGAGTCATCCCCCTGGTGGCCTAGTGGGGGTTTGCTGGATCATCACACCAACGAACCAGGTTCGAATCCCAGCAAAACCCTAACACTTCTCTTTAGTCCGAATGACACGGCGTCCCTGATTTCCATAAAGAACTTCACATTTTGATTCGTCTGACCACAGAACAGTTTTCCACTTTGCCACAGTCCATTTTAAATGAGCCTTGGCCCAGAGAAGACGTCTGCGCTTCTGGATCATGTTTAGATACGGCTTCTTCTTTGAACTATAGAGTTTTAGCTGGCAACGGTGGATGGCACGGTGAATTGTGTTCACAGATAATGTTCTCTGGAAATATTCCTGAGCCCATTTTGTGATTTCCAATACAGAAGCATGCCTGTATGTGATGCAGTGCCGTCTAAGGGCCCGAACATCACGGGCACCCAGTATGGTTTTCCGGCCTTGACCCTTACGCACAGAGATTCTTCCAGATTCTCTGAATCTTTTGATGATATTATGCACTGTAGATGATGATATGTTCAAACTCTTTGCAATTTTACACTGTCGAACTCCTTTCTGATATTGCTCCACTATTTGTCGGCGCAGAATTAGGGGGATTGGTGATCCTCTTCCCATCTTTACTTCTGAGAGCCGCTGCCACTCCAAGATGCTCTTTTTATACCCAGTCATGTTAATGACCTATTGCCAGTTGACCTAATGAGTTGCAGTTTGGTCCTCCAGCTGTTCCTTTTTCGTACCTTTAACTTTTCCAGCCTCTTATTGCCCCTGTCCCAACTTTTTTGAGATGTGTTGCCGTCATGAAATTTCAAAACGTCTGACTTTCGACATTTGATATGTTGTCTATGTTCTATTGTGAATACAATATCAGTTTTTGAGATTTGTAAATTATTGCATTCCGTTTTTATTTACAATTTGTACTTTGTCC
This sequence comes from Neoarius graeffei, assembly GCF_027579695.1. Taxonomy (NCBI): domain Eukaryota; kingdom Metazoa; phylum Chordata; class Actinopteri; order Siluriformes; family Ariidae; genus Neoarius; species Neoarius graeffei. Next base: position 3,457,718 of record NC_083570.1, read on the forward strand.
CAACTTTTTTGGAATCAGGGTTGTATTTACTGTTTGATCTAAAACACATTAAGAAGGCAAGAAGTAGTGTAGTGGTTAGCGCTGTCGCCTCACAGCAAGAAGGTCCGGGTTCGAGCCCCGTGGTCGGCGAGGGCCTTTCTGTGTGGAGTTTGCATGTTCTCCCCGTGTCCGCGTGGGTTTCCTCCGGGTGCTCCGGTTTCCCCCACAGTCCAAAGACATGCAGGTTAGGTTAACTGGTGACTCTAAATTGACCGTAGGTGTGAATGTGAGTGTGAATGGTTGTCTGTGTCTATGTGTCAGCCCTGTGATGACCTGGCGACTTGTCCAGGGAGTACCCCGCCTTTCGCCCGTAGTCAGCTGGGATAGGATCCAGCTTGCCTGCGACCCTGTAGAACAGGATAAAGCGGCTAGAGATAATGAGATGAGATGAGATAACATTACTGAAACAACTTCTCAGTCAGTTCTTCTAAGGGAATGAACACTTCTATAGAATTAAACACACACACACAGGAAGTAGTGCAGTCCTAAACCGGTGTCCCAGTCTGTCCGTGTCTCTTCCATTAAAGAAACCAGCGTCCTGTAAAGTTGAGCAGCGTGTACTTATGATACATTAAACCATTTTAGACACTTTGAATGTGACCTTTCATGTGAGATTAATTATCAGTTTTAAATCGTTTCGAGGAGAAGGGACGCGAACGACTGAACGAGTGAAAGAGAAAGCTGTAAAAATGGCAGAACATGACGTCCGTCTTTCTTTTAAATGTTAATCTGTTTTGTGGGAAGTGTGAAATCTTAACCATGGGATGTTTTTTTTTTCCCCCTGAAAGGACTGTAGTGCTTTTGTTCGAGTGGAATAGCATTAACCTTGCTTGGTCACTTCGCAACGCTATTACGTGACAACAAGGTCTTTTCAGAGTGGTGAAACATTCACTCTGAAGTGACAGCTGCTCTTAATTGAAAACCACGGCTCCCTAATTGCTCTCTAAGTGGCTCCCACTGGGCTGATGCATTTTTCAGAAACATAAAAAAAAATGCCTCCGAATGCGGAGGTGTGCAGAGACTTGAGAACGATCTTGTTAAAGATTTTCACTTGTCTTACAAACGACTAGTGTTTCATTGCGTCCTCGTTCGAAGTTATTCGATCACCTTGAAAACATCTTGCGGGTTTTGCGGCGATGTAATGGACATCAACGACAACGTCAGCGGTATTATAGCGTATTCACTGGCTCGCTAACGGACTAGCTAACTCCTAGCGTACGGTTTGCACATTAGTTTCCGTAAAATGAGCTACAGGTTAAAGGTCGCATGGCATGAAATTTTCACTTTCTGAGGTTTTTTAACGTTAAAATGAGTTCCTCTGACCTTCTTAAGTCACCCCAGTGGCTAGAAATTTCATGATGTGTAAACCAAACTATGCCCAACATTTGAGAATGGCGCGTCAAAACGGCATGTTGATAAACTCTTCCCTTGCCTACGTCAGCAAGGGAGATGATCCCCTCGCCCCCCCTCTGGATTCCCACCCACTGTATGGATTGCCCGCCCAGCTCAAAAGTTGCCACCAAACATGGAAATTGCGCTGTACATGGATGTGACAACACAGAAAAGAGTCTGTTTTTACTGCCGACGGGAGAGCCCCTGAAGACGCAGTGGCTTCATTTTATTTACTCCAATAATACGCCGTCGAGTCTACCTAAGACGGTGTATGTTTGTCGGAAGCATTTTCCTGAGGAATGTTTCCACAACTTGGGACAGTACAGGGCAGGTTTTGCACATCAACTGTCACTGAAGCCTGGGTCCGTACCAAGCATCCCTGCCGCATCAGCCACAAACACCGAACAAGTAAGTGTATAACTGTTAAGTCGTTTTGCCGTGTTTTAAAATCGGTGCCACGTTAGCCTTGCAATGGCTACATTAGCTGTGCAGCTAACCGCTTCCTGCAGTTAGCCAGGTACTCTGCGCTACCTCTGTTATAATAGCCAATCAAAACAGTTTTTACAAAGACACCCACATTCTTTTTTTTAAGTCACTCGTTCATTTTATTTGTTTGTTTGTTCAGTAAAAAACGAAACATTTGTTGAATTTATTTTATTTCCTCGCGTCGCACCTTAATGACGTCAGCGCGCGGTATTTTTCCCTTCGCAGTTTGTTCCTTCTCTCTCGCCATAGTAAGACACCCACATCCGCTTGTTCTGACCCACTGGAGGTAGCGTCACAGTGCTATTAGCCAATCAGAGGTAACACGTTTACATGTCATGAATATTAACGATAAGACCCGCCCCCACGCTCTACCCTTCCCCGCCTCCTGCTTCTCATTAGCAAAACGACGCACTGGGAAAAGCGCTGAAATGGGGCTTTCTCCCAGGAGGCTATATCTACGTGCCGAGGGTTCATTTCGAGAAAGGCTGCGGATAGAACATCCGGAAACCTCCACGAGCCCGTTTAAAGCGTCAACAAACCACCATGCCATGGGACCTTTAATGAAAATTTGCAGTAATTTTAAACTCAGACAGAAGTCTCATCGGTCTTAGCACAGATCGTACCTCAGCTCTTGAAAAATAAAACAAACGCTGTCGTGGAGCGCATTCGTAGCGCATTCGGGATCTTCCTGAAGAGAAACAGTCGAGTTCAAATGAAGTTAAGTGGTATTTAACATTATTAACAGTAAACTCGCGGGAAGTAAAGTAACGACGTCGTCAGTGGTGATGTTTTACATTCAGCGAGCATGAGTGTGTGTCATACATGTCAACCTATACGGAATGTCCGTATTTTATACGGATTTGATTCAATAAACGTCGTATACGGGCGTATAAATAAAGTTATACGGATTCTTTAAAAAAAACTTCAATATTTATTTAGAGCTATAGACCCTTTTCAGTCACGTGACCTTTGTAAACGCGACCACCATTTTGGACATGTAGCGGACTTCGGCTCGAATTGGTTTGAATGCGAGGAAGGCGACAAACGGAGAACATACAAGAAAAAGGAGCGAGATGCAGAAAACACCTTCGCTATCCAGCGACGTAGGGCATTTACAGGGCGAGCAGAGGGAGAAATAACAGTAACGACACATTAGCAACGCCGTACAGAAATAACGGTTTATGGCACAGACCCTTTCGGTTCTCGCTCATCTAGCTGCTACAATGACTGCTTAGACTGCAACAATAATACCTAACACACATTTAAGTATCCGTCGTAAAGACGTGAAACTCGTCGAGTGACGAGTGTGTTCATTGATAAGCTAACACAATCTAAAAGTAGACATACCATCACACTGCCCTGGCACTGTGTACAGTTTACCTTCTATGGTTTGTGCACTCACTATTTGCCATTACTTTCTCCAACCGTTGTGACAGATTACAGGGAACGGCCTGGATTTAAGAGACAAATACATGTTCCTCTTGTTTTGAACACTTATTTGTAGGCAGTGCTTAATTTGTAAAGTGGGAGGTCCCAGAGCGCAGAGGATGAGCGGCTCCGGTGCGGAAAAAAAGAGGGAGGGGGGCGCTGCGCTGCGCTGCGCTTCTGGGCATGTTTTGTAATAACACTGCAAATTAAGTTCATCTGCAGATATTTTGTGGATGTCGTTTCATGAGAGAAATCACCAACAAGACAGATATCAAAATCAGACATTGACACTAAATAAACTTGCATTTTTTTTATTTAATTATTATTATTATTTTTTTGTTACATAGTCAAAAGAGGTGTCGGATCACCGGATCCAGTGTAAATAGCTGCCGGAGCCAACGCCCGAGGTTCCGGAGCGCGCTCCGGCTTGCTTCCCCTCAAATTAAGCGCTGTTTGTAGGACACTGCCTCTGATCTGTCCTACAGTCTACCAACAGCAAAGGAACACAACGCTAACTAATAGCTACTACAGAAGAACAGAGGTTACAATGGGTTATTTTAGCCTATTTGGTTACACACTCGCCGCCACAGAATGTTAACAGCAATGTAATGCCTTTTCTGGCTAATTTTATTCGTCTTACCTCCAACAAAGTGGTCACTACACAAGCGTTGGTATGCCGCTATCCATCTTCTCCGTCGGTCAGCATCTACTGGGATCCGATAAAATGATAACCCTTGCCTTGTTTGTTGATGGTTACTACATCCAGGTGCACAACAATATAGTGGCATGATGGAAGTCTTGCTGAAAATAAACACTTTCTTTGCTGCCGTTCCTCAATGCTGGCTGTGGTAAACTACTGGTAGTACACGTCCAAAATGGCGGCCGCGTTTGTCGTGACGTCACGTGAAAAGGGTCCATAATCAATTCCCACGAAGATAAGAGCGCATAACATTTACAAACGTACTGTACACCACAGACAGACTGTGGTAACTATCGGCCAGTCTCTGTCCTCAGTGTTTTGTCAAAGGTGCTGGAAAGGGTTGTTTACAACCAGTTGTACGAATACTTACAAACAACGGTTTATTGTACCATCTTCAATCAGGTTTCCGTCAATCATATTCTACCGATTCATGCTTAATATACCTAACAGACTACCTTAAAGGTGAGACTGATCAAGGTAGATACTGTGGTATGGTTCTTTTAGACCTACAAAAAGCATTTGATACGGTTAATCATGAGATTTTGTTGTACAAACTAAAGGCAATCGGATGTTGCGATAGTGTCGTATGCGTTCATATTTAACTGGTCAAGAACAAAGAGTGTCTGTAAATGGTGTTTTGTCGGAAACGGCAGCTATAACCTGTGGTGTACCTCAGGGTAGTATTCTCGGTCCATTGTTGTTTTTACTCTCTGTCAATGACATGAAATCAGCCGTCAACTGCGAGTTACTTTTATACGCAGATGATTCTGCTCTCTTGGTGTCAGACAAAGATGTACAGGTCATCGAACAATCTCTGAGTACCGAGCTATCCAATGTGTACGAGTGGTTAGTCGATAACAAATTGTCTCTCCATCTAGGTAAAACGGAATCAATCCTTATTGGCTCAAAACCAAAAATCAATAAAATTCAAAATTTAAACTAACAGTAAACAAATTATTCCAAAACTCAAAATAAAATATCTTGGAGCAATCATTGATAATTACGTTTCTGGCGAAGATATGGCCCAGTCAGTTATTCAAAAGGTCAGCTCCAGGACCAAATATCTGGCTCGTAAATCAAAATACCTGGATGGCGAGACGATGAAGTTATTGGCTACCGCTCTGACCCAGTGTCACTTCGACTATTCGTGTTCTTCTTGGCACGGGCGCAGATAGAGGGGGGGACGGGGGGGATTCGTCCCACCCAGATTTAAATTCACCTCGTTCGGTCCCCCCCACTTATAGGGAGGAAAAAACGTCTATGCTGTCTTTCTTTGCATAAGGCAAACCTCACGGAAAAATCAAAAGACTAATTACCATTCGGTTTATTGAGGTGCACAGCAGTACAGACATAGTTGCAACTGCGCAGACTGCACAGGTTGCGAGCTCAAGCTTGGTTGCTATGGTTACAAGTTTGACAGGCCTATCGGGGACAGCGCCTCCTAGTTCAGGACCCCAACACGGCATGATGAAGGGTGCCAAAAGGCAGAAAACGATTGCATCGTTTTAAAAAAAAAAAAAACGACTGTAAGTAAACTGTGCCTTACTTTATCATATCACCTTGCAATTTTTTGATCGTCTGTTCAAAGTAATGTCGTAGTGAAAATAAAATCGTACGGACTAGAGATGCCTTTCTGGTAGCCTCCTTCTTTCGGTGGTAGCCTGTAGATACAGTGCTCAGAAGGTAATGTTTAATCTGGCGTTCCCTGCCATAATTTCAGCAAGCATATTGTTTCATAAGGAAACTTTGCGAAGAGTTGTTGACTGACTGCCGCTCACGCAACACACAGGCATAGTTAGAAAGTCAGGATGCACTGGTTTACACTTTACACACACACGCGTAGCCCAGCCTCTCGCTATGGTTAACAGTTGGAACTTGTAATTTCTGTGCGTGATGATAATGTGTAAACTTTGGATTTCCATAGGCTATGTTAAAATGTTATCATTGTCCTGGCCTGCAGGTAGTTCCTGGTGATGGCAGTGACGGAGGTGAAATAACATGTATACACACTACCATTCAAAAGTTTTGGGTCACCCAGACAATTTTGTGTTTTCCATGAAAAGTCACACTTTTATTTACCACCATAAGTTGTAAAATGAATAGAAAATATAGTCAAGACATTTTTCTGGCCATTTTGAGCATTTAATCGACCCCACAAATTAATGTGATGCTCCAGAAACTCAGTCTGCTCAAAGGAAGGTCAGTTTTATAGCTTCTCTAAAGAGCTCAACTGTTTTCAGCTGTGCTAACATGATTGTACAAGGGTTTTCTAATCATCCATTAGCCTTCTGAGGCAATGAGCAAACACATTGTACCATTAGAACACTGGAGTGAGAGTTGCTGGAAATGGGCCTCTATACACCTATGGAGATATTGCACCAAAAACCAGACATTTGCAGCTAGAATAGTCATTTACCACATTAGCAATGCATAGAGTGGATTTCTGATTAGTTTAAAGTGAAAAGAACAGTGCTTTTCTTTCAAAAATAAGGATGTTTCAAAGTGACCCCAAACTTTTGAACGGTAGTATATATCACACACACAAAATGAAATCATTTGCTGACAGCTCAGTCCCCCCCAGTTTAAAAATCCTATCTGCGCCCCTGCTTCTTGGTACAGTGGTCTTACTAAAAAAAACTAAGCACAAACTTCAAACGTGTCAAAATAAGTTAATCCGTGTTGCATTAAAACTCCATCCTCGTACCCACATTACCCCCGCCCACTTTACTCAACTTAATTGGTTACCAATAGAAAAACGTGTTGTCCAACTAAAGCTAAATCATGTTCATCAAATTGTAAATAACACCTCCCCTTCTTATCTCTCTTTGTTTTGTACCACGGTCAGCCAAGTCCATAACATCCGAACTCGAGCAAGTGTCGGGTCACTGGCCTTACCCAGATTTAAGACCACACTGGGTAAGAGTACATTCAGGTACACGGGAGCTGCAGACTGGAACAGCCTACCCACAAGTGTTCAAACGCTCACCAACAAACAGACGTTTAAGAAACAAGTCAAAAGGTTTTTATTAGAGTCATTAAAAATGGACTCTCTCATGTACTTTTAATACGTTTGTAAATTGTCATTCAATTTCTGTGTAATAATAAGTCTGTGATAATAATTGTGATATTTTGTGATATGAGTGATTCCACGCTTATGGGTACTGAAATGGGGACATGAACTTATTCACCTAAAACCATTTCTTTTTTTACCATCAGGTCACAAAACATGTAATCTTTAATGAATGATATGTTAAAAGATAACTTTAATTTTCTGAGATGTAATAAAAACATATTTATATGCCAAAGTCAAGCCTATGAGTTACCTTACATTACTTCTGTTATGATTGTCCATCTCGCGTCTGTTACAAATTAATTACAATCTAGCTATATACCATGTTAATCTTATTGAAAGAATGTGTATGTTTATTCTACTACACACGTTTATTAATTATATTTGCTAAAACATCACCTTCCTATGTTTCAAAAAGTAATTCTACATTGTTAAAATTGAGAATCTATATGTCCACAACACTTCTGTTACGTTCTGACTTTGGCATATAAATGTTTTTATTACATCTCAGAAAATTAAAGTTATCTTTTAACATATCATTCATTAAAGATTACATGTTTTGTGACCTGATGGTAAAAAAAAAAGAAATGGTTTTAGGTGAATTTTTAAAAATAAGTTCATGTCCCCATTTCAGTACCCATAAGCGTGGAATCACTCATATATAAAACTTGTGATGGTTATATTTCTTAAATTTATTTACTATTAATATTATTAATGTTATTTTTATACACTTTGTTTATTTACACATTTTTTGTAATTTTTGTCCTCTATCATATCGTCACCATTTTGTAATTTTTTATGAGGACCACAATGGAAATAAGTCATTTTATTAGACATCCTCGGTTTTTTACACGCCTTTATAATAATTAAATGTGTATTTTATTGTAAATGTACATGTGGAAAACCTAAATCAAATCAAATCAAATCAAACAGCCAGTAAAAGGTCTTATGAAATCGCGCGTTATCTTGTCGTAGCGAGACTTCATTCCACTTTTGATCACGCGCACACCGAATTGCGAGAATCCCACGTCATCTTCGCCGCCATATTGGATGTGGCAAAGTGGAGATTCTTCAACCGTCTCTGGGACAGTAGCCGAGAATAAAGATGCCTCATTCATGTGCTGCGTTTAACTGTACCAACAGGTTTACCGTCCAAACGAGATCACATGGGATTACCTTTCACAGGCGAGACTGGAAAAATACTTTTCATTGTATTTGGTCATTATAATGTAATTTTACAAACACATACATGTCAACCTATATGGAATGTCCGTATTTTATACGGATTTGATTCAATAAACGTACAACCCTGATTCCAAAAAAGTTGGGATAAAGTACAAATTGTAAATAAAAACGGAATGCAATAATTTACAAATCTCAAAAACTGATATTGTATTCACAATAGAACATAGACAACATATCAAATGTCGAAAGTGAGACATTTTGAAATTTCATGCCAAATATTGGCTCATTTGAAATTTCATGACAGCAACACATCTCAAAAAAGTTGGGACAGGGGCAATAAGAGGCTGGAAAAGTTAAAGGTACAAAAAAGGAACAGCTGGAGGACCAAATTGCAACTCATTAGGTCAATTGGCAATAGGTCATTAACATGACTGGGTATAAAAAGAGCATCTTGGAGTGGCAGCGGCTCTCAGAAGTAAAGATGGGAAGAGGATCACCAATCCCCCTAATTCTGCGCCGACAAATAGTGGAGCAATATCAGAAAGGAGTTCGACAGTGTAAAATTGCAAAGAGTTTGAACATATCATCATCTACAGTGCATAATATCATCAAAAGATTCAGAGAATCTGGAAGAATCTCTGTGCGTAAGGGTCAAGGCCGGAAAACCATACTGGGTGCCCGTGATCTTCGGGCCCTTAGACAGCACTGCATCACATACAGGCACGCTTCTGTATTGGAAATCACAAAATGGGCTCAGGAATATTTCCAGAGAACATTATCTGTGAACACAATTCACCGTGCCATCCGCCGTTGCCAGCTAAAACTCTATAGTTCAAAGAAGCCGTATCTAAACATGATCCAGAAGCGCAGACGTCTTCTCTGGGCCAAGGCTCATTTAAAATGGACTGTGGCAAAGTGGAAAACTGTTCTGTGGTCAGACGAATCAAAATGTGAAGTTCTTTATGGAAATCAGGGACGCCGTGTCATTCGGACTAAAGAGGAGAAGGACGACCCGAGTTGTTATCAGCGCTCAGTTCAGAAGCCTGCATCTCTGATGGTATGGGGTTGCATTAGTGCGTGTGGCATGGGCAGCTTACACATCTGGAAAGACGCCATCAATGCTGAAAGGTATATCCAGGTTCTAGAGCAACATATGCTCCCATCCAGACGACGTCTCTTTCAGGGAAGACCTTGCATTTTCCAACATGACAATGCCAAACCACATACTGCATCAATTACAGCATCATGGCTGCGTAGAAGAAGGGTCCGGGTACTGAACTGGCCAGCCTGCAGTCCAGATCTTTCACCCATAGAAAACATTTGGCGTATCATAAAACGGAAGATACGACAAAAAAGACCAACTAGAATCCTACATTAGACAAGAATGGGTTAACATTCCTCTCCCTAAACTTGAGCAACTTGTCTCCTCAGTCCCCAGACGTTTACAGACTGTTGTAAAGAGAAAAGGGGATGTCTCACAGTGGGAAACATGGCCTTGTCCCAACTTTTTTGAGATGTGTTGTTGTCATGAAATTTAAAATCACCTAATTTTTCTCTTTAAATGATACATTTTCTCAGTTTAAACATTTGATATGTCATCTATGTTCTATTCTGAATGAAATATGGAATTTTGAAACTTCCACATCATTGCATTCCGTTTTTATTTACAATTTGTACTTTGTCCCAACTTTTTTGGAATCGGGGTTGTATATACGGGCGTATAAATAAAGTTATACGGATTCTTTAAAAAAAACTTCAATATTTATTTAGAGCTATAATCAATTCCCACGATGATAAATGTACTGTACAGCACAGACAGCCAGTAAAGAGTCTTATGAAATCGCGCGTTATCTTGTGGTAGCGAGACTTCGTTCCACTTTTGATCATGCGCGCACCGCATTGCGAGAATCCCGCCAACCGTGAAGTCATAGACATATAAACATAGACGCTGCCTTCTGCGTAGAATCATACGTCATCCATATTGGATGTGGCAAAGTGGAGATTCTTCAGCCGTCTCTGGTATAGTGTCTAGACGGTAGCCGAGAATAAAGATGCCTCATTCGTGTGCTGCGTTTAACTGTACCAACAGGTTTACCGTCCAAACGATATCACATGGGATTACCTTTCACAGGCGAGACTGGAAAAATACTTTTCATTCATTCTGAAGGTTTATTGTTATTAATATTGAATAAAAAGTAACTTGGATATATCATTGCTAATTATCATTCAAATTTTAGGTAAATTATTTTAATTTGCATCTTATACGGATTTTATAAGGGAAATACGGATTTTGGAGGTTGGTTATACAGGTTCGATTGACCAAAGGTTGACATGCATGGTGTGGTGTGTCCTTGTGTGCATTTCAGCGACCTGTGAAACATGTGTATGGAAAATTAAATTACTTTTCCTTTGACTTGCGTTTTTCATTTAAATGAAGGACAGAAGAACACACACACACACACACACACACACACACACACACACACACACAGACGCTCATACCGTCACCTTTCGTTCATGTGAACAGAGTTTACTATGCATTCGCAGCTTTCACTGGATCTTCTTTTTAATGTAAAGTACGTGATTCAAAAAATAAAATAATAATAATAATAATAATAATAATAATCAACATGCTGCATATCCAGTGTGAGACGTTTCCAGCTTTTGTTTTGCGTTATTTCAGTAATATCTTGAAGGTTCATAGTTAAAATTTTATTGTCAAAGCGCAGGTTTAATTTTAATCTTTACGCGCCGTTCTGAGGTTTGAACATTGAGGTTTTATGTTCAGCTTTTATTTCTGAGCTTCCGATTTGAATTTCAAGGTTAAAGTTTTACTTTTGATGTTTGGATTTAATTTTTCAGTGTATACTCTTTTTTAAAAATACTTTTAAATCGAGGGTTTTCTTTCCAAGGTTCTGTTTTCTGCCTGCTTTTATTTCAGCTTTTCGCTGTTATAGTTTTATTTTACAGGTTTATGTTTAAGTGACAAGGCAAAGTTTTTTTTTTTGAATATTTGTGTTTTAATTTTTAGGTTTATTTTTACTTTGTATGTTAAAGGTTTTTTGTTTTTAGGTTAAGAGGTTTAGGTTCTATTTTCACACCGATTTTTTTATTTTTAATGTCTTTAAGCTTTATCGTGAAAGTTTACTGTATATTTTATTCGTAAGGTTTTTAAGTGTAAAAGTTTATTTTGAGGTTTTATTTATTTTTTTTCCCTTTTGAGGTTCACGGTTTATTTTAATGTTTCATATTATTTTCAACAGGTAGGCTTTTTAAGGGTCGATGTTTACCTTTGAGGTTCAGATTTTATTTCCAAGGCTAAACTTTTTGAGGTAAAGTTTTTTTTTTATAAGTTTTAAATCTAAGGTTTTGTTTTCAATATTCAGTTTTTATGTTTGCCGCTTAGATTTTATATCTAAAGCCTACGGAAGAGCGATAGTGCCACTAAGAAATACATATATATTTTTACATTTCTGAGAAAGAAACTCAGAATTTTCAAGATTAAAGTCAGAAATTTCGAGAAACAATCTCAAAACTTTTGAGAAAAAAAGTCAAAAATTTCGAGAAAAAAGTCAAAATTTTCAAGAAAAAAGTCAAAAGTTTTGAGAAAATAAACTCAAAATTTTTGAGAAAAAAGTCACAAATTTAGGCTACCAGGAAGTACCAGGTCATTCAGAGCTGACGGAGACTTAGTCTGCTACTACTGTGTTTAGTGCTGCTGAAATGGACGACTTAATCAAATGTTATTTCGGGATTGGGTTTTGCTTGTTATGTAGTGGTTCTGTGTTAGTCTCTAGCAAACAGAAAGCCGCTGCCTAGAAGTATTTGAATCTACGTGAATCACATCACCAACCGACTTCCTGTACCCCGGTTGTCACAACTATGAATTCCATGGCTCTGGTCTCAGCCATTCATGTCTACCGGCCGCTAGTGAGTGTCACTTCCATATGGAAGCCCGCCTTCTACAGATTTCTGACTTTTTT
>NC_083570.1:3475000-3545000 GCF_027579695.1 Neoarius graeffei
TTTGTGACCGGACAGTTGATGTGCCAAATCTCACAGGAATTCTGGGTAAAATGTTCTATTTCTGTAGCTGTTGGAGTTTCGAGATGTTTTGCTCCTACACACACACACACACACACACACACACTGTGCATCCTGTGTGTAAATGTCATGGATTAAAGTTTTCCGTCGTGTGACGGATTTCCGTCAACTGAACTCTCCCAAGGCCAAATGTGAGGTCGGTGCTGATCCGAGGAGAATTAAAATGACGGGTGGTTGGGTAGAGATTGGGTTATAACACTGATGTGTTGCAACACCATCAACGGGTTTATTTAACTTTTTTGTTTTTGAGCCATGCTTTGTGTCGTTCATTTCCTATGTTTGATCATGTTTAAACGTTCACGGCATTAAAAAAACATGCGCTGTCAAAATTGCCAAAATACATTCCCATGTGCTTGGCGTGCTTGTGTCTGACCATTTCTGTTTTGTATTAAATTAAATCTTGCCAAAATGACTTAGTTCAAACCTGGACATATAGAAATAGAGCATGTTAAAAAATAAACCTCGGAAAGCCCGCTCCTCTGCTTCAGCCAGACTTGAAGACCCGACGGTGCAATGCTTGCAGACTGTCAGAAGTAATTAGACCTAAATTTATAGCTAACGCATCAGCAGACGCCCCAACAATTATTATTTTCGTTAGGCCAGTGTGTAAGGTATGTTAGAACCGTGCCTTATAGCCTACGTTATATCACAATTTAAAGGACGTTTGAGGAGTTGGAGGCTGCGAGCGCAATGATGTTCCGACATGCGCTAAACTTTATTCCCTGAAAATCATACAGCAGCGTTCAATGCCCCAAACAGTCAAAATGTCTAGAAGACTACGGTTAAATAATAATCATAGCCTACTAAGTTAAATTACGTCAAAACATCTGTTTCTGGCCTATGAAATGATGGAGGAAAATGAGAACGAACGCAAAGTAGATAGCAGCCAACTTCACGCGATCTTTTAGGTAACTTAACACTCGTGTTGGCCACAATATTTCTCTTAATAAAATCTTGAATTGTTTTTGAAGTCATATTCAACACAAAGTAAGGTCAAATTATAATTTTAATTTTAATTTAAGCGAAGATCCAAACTTTTTTCTATATTGACGTCGAGCACAGAGGAGCATGTCATTCTGCTTTCGGTTTCGGCATCATGGATGCGCTTTACATGAAAGAAGGCACTGATGTGTCTGCCATCGATAAAGGTGTAAAACAAGTGGAGGTGGGCTTGGCTGTACGAAATAGGTGAAAACGGAAAGCCATTTAGTTCATGGTGCAAAAAACTAAACATTCCAGGCGCTTGCATTTATGTGGTTTGCCACAAAAAAATAATATACGGAAGCAATGAACAGAAAGTGCAATAAATTGAATATATTAATCCATTAATTAATTGATAATAAAGTTATCAGTTCTAAGTTAATCATTCTCAGAATTTCATCGAAATCCACCCATAACCCCCCATAGAATTTCATCAAAATCAACCCATAACCCCCCACGTAGAATTTCATCGAAATCCACCCATAACCCCCCCATAGAATTTCATCGAAATCCACCCATAACCCCCCCGTAGAATTTCATCGAAATTCACCCATAACCCCCCCATAGAATTTCATCGAAATCCAGCCATAACCCCCCCGTAGAATTTCATCGAAATCCACCCATAACCCCCCGTAGAATTTCATTGAAATCCACCCATAACCCCCCCCCCGTAGAATTTCATCGAAATCCACCCATAACCCCCCATAGAATTTCATCGAAATCCACACATAACCCCCCGTAGAATTTCATCGAAATCCACCCATAACCCCCCCCGTAGAATTTCATCGAAATCCACCCATAACCCCCCCATAGAATTTCATCGAAATCCACCCATAACCCCCCCGTAGAATTTCATCGAAATCCACCCATAACCCCCCCGTAGAATTTCATCAAAATCCACCCATAACCCCCCCATAGAATTTCATCGAAATCCACCCATAACCCCCCGTAGAATTTCATCAAAATCCACCCATAACCCCCCCTGTAGAATTTCATCAAAATCCACCCATAACCCCCCCATAGAATTTCATCGAAATCCACCCATAACCCCCCGTAGAATTTCATCGAAATCCACCCATAACCCCCCCGTAGAATTTCATCGAAATCCACCCATTACCCCCCCCCGTAGAATTTCATCGAAATCCACCCATAACCCCCCGTAGAATTTCATCAGAATCCACCCATAACCCCCCCGTAGAATTTCATCAAAATCCACCCATAACCCCCCCGTAGAATTTCATCGAAATCCACCCATAACCCCCCTGTAGAATTCCATCGAAATCCACCCATAACCCCCCGTAGAATTTCATCGAAATCCACCCATAACCCCCCCGTAGAATTTAATCGAAATCCACCCATAACCCCCCCCGTAGAATTTCATCGAAATCCACCCATAACCCCCCCGTAGAATTTCATCGAAATCCACCCATAACCCCCCGTAGAATTTCATCGAAATCCACCCATAACCCCCCCGTAGAATTTCATCGAAATCCACCCATAACCCCCCCCGTAGAATTTCATCGAAATCCACCCATGACCCCCCCGTAGAATTTCATCGAAATCCACCCATTACCCCCCCATAGAATTTCATCGAAATCCACCCATAACCCCCCCGTAGAATTTCATCGAAATCCACCCATAACCCCCCTGTAGAATTTCATCGAAATCCACCCATAACCCCCCGTAGAATTTCATCAGAATCCACCCATAACCCCCCCGTAGAATTTCATCAAAATCCACCCATAACCCCCCCCGTAGAATTTCATCGAAATCCACCCATAACCCCCCTGTAGAATTCCATCGAAATCCACCCATAACCCCCCGTAGAATTTCATCGAAATCCACCCATAACCCCCCCGTAGAATTTAATCGAAATCCACCCATAACCCCCCCGTAGAATTTCATCGAAATCCACCCATAACCCCCCCGTAGAATTTCATCGAAATCCACCCATAACCCCCCGTAGAATTTCATCGAAATCCACCCATAACCCCCCCGTAGAATTTCATCGAAATCCACCCATAACCCCCCCCGTAGAATTTCATCGAAATCCACCCATGACCCCCCCGTAGAATTTCATCGAAATCCACCCATTACCCCCCCATAGAATTTCATCGAAATCCACCCATAACCCCCCCATAGAATTTCTTCGAAATCCACCCATAACCCCCCCCCCCCGTAGAATTTCATCGAAATCCACCCATAACCCCCCCGTAGAATTTCATCGAAATCCACCCATAACCCCCCCGTAGAATTTCATCGAAATCCACCCATAACCCCCCCCGTAGAATTTCATCGAAATCCACCCATAACCCCCCCCATAGAATTTCATCGAAATCCACCCATAACCCCCCCCGTAGAATTTCATCGAAATCCACCCATAACCCCCCCCCCCGTAGAATTTCATCAAAATCCACCCATAACCCCCCCCCGTAGAATTTCATCAAAATCCATCCATAACCCCCCCGTAGAATTTAATCAAAATCCACCCATAACCCCCCCATAGAATTTCATAGAAATCCACCCATAACCCCCCATAGAATGTCATCGAAATCCACCCATAACCCCCCCGTAGAATTTCATCGAAATCCACCCATAACCCCCCCATAGAATTTCATCGAAATCCACCCATAACCCCCCCGTAGAATTTCATCGAAATCCACCCATAACCCCCCCCCCATAGAATTTCATCAAAATCCACCCATAACCCCCCCCCGTAGAATTTCATCAAAATCCATCCATAAACCCCCCCTGTAGAATTTAATCAAAATCCACCCATAACCCCCCCATAGAATTTCATAGAAATCCACCCATAACCCCCCATAGAATGTCATCGAAATCCACCCATAACCCCCCCGTAGAATTTCATCGAAATCCACCCATAACCCCCCCGTAGAATTTCATCGAAATCCACCCATAACCCCCCCCCGTAGAATTTCATCGAAATCCACCCATGACCCCCCCCCGTAGAATTTCATCAAAATCCACCCATAACCCCCCCATAGAATTTCATCGAAATCCACCCATAACCCCCCCGTAGAATTTCATCGAAATCCACCCATAACCCCCCCCCGTAGAATTTCATCGAAATCCACCCATAACCCCCCCCGTAGAATTTCATCAAAATCAACCCATAACCCCCCCACGTAGAATTTCATCGAAATCCACCCATAACCCCCCCATAGAATTTCATCGAAATCCACCCATAACCCCCCCGTAGAATTTCATCGAAATTCACCCATAACCCCCCCATAGAATTTCATCGAAATCCAGCCATAACCCCCCCGTAGAATTTCATCGAAATCCACCCATAACCCCCCGTAGAATTTCATTGAAATCCACCCATAACCCCCCCCCGTAGAATTTCATCGAAATCCACCCATAACCCCCCATAGAATTTCATCGAAATCCACACATAACCCCCCGTAGAATTTCATCGAAATCCACCCATAACCCCCCCCGTAGAATTTCATCGAAATCCACCCATAACCCCCCCATAGAATTTCATCGAAATCCACCCATAACCCCCCCGTAGAATTTCATCGAAATCCACCCATAACCCCCCCGTAGAATTTCATCAAAATCCACCCATAACCCCCCCATAGAATTTCATCGAAATCCACCCATAACCCCCCGTAGAATTTCATCAAAATCCACCCATAACCCCCCCTGTAGAATTTCATCAAAATCCACCCATAACCCCCCCATAGAATTTCATCGAAATCCACCCATAACCCCCCGTAGAATTTCATCGAAATCCACCCATAACCCCCCCCGTAGAATTTCATCGAAATCCACCCATTACCCCCCCCCGTAGAATTTCATCGAAATCCACCCATAACCCCCCGTAGAATTTCATCAGAATCCACCCATAACCCCCCCGTAGAATTTCATCAAAATCCACCCATAACCCCCCCCCGTAGAATTTCATCGAAATCCACCCATAACCCCCCTGTAGAATTCCATCGAAATCCACCCATAACCCCCCGTAGAATTTCATCGAAATCCACCCATAACCCCCCCGTAGAATTTCATCGAAATCCACCCATAACCCCCCCGTAGAATTTCATCGAAATCCACCCATAACCCCCCCGTAGAATTTCATCGAAATCCACCCATAACCCCCCGTAGAATTTCATCGAAATCCACCCATAACCCCCCCGTAGAATTTCATCGAAATCCACCCATAACCCCCCCCGTAGAATTTCATCGAAATCCACCCATGACCCCCCCGTAGAATTTCATCGAAATCCACCCATTACCCCCCCATAGAATTTCATCGAAATCCACCCATAACCCCCCCGTAGAATTTCATCGAAATCCACCCATAACCCCCCTGTAGAATTTCATCGAAATCCACCCATAACCCCCCCATAGAATTTCTTCGAAATCCACCCATAACCCCCCCCCCCCCCCGTAGAATTTCATCGAAATCCACCCATAACCCCCCCGTAGAATTTCATCGAAATCCACCCATAACCCCCCGTAGAATTTCATCGAAATCCACCCATAACCCCCCGTAGAATTTCATCGAAATCCACCCATAACCCCCCCCGTAGAATTTCATCGAAATCCACCCATAACCCCCCCATAGAATTTCATCGAAATCCACCCATAACCCCCCCCGTAGAATTTCATCGAAATCCACCCATAACCCCCCCCCCCCCCGTAGAATTTCATCAAAATCCACCCATAACCCCCCCCGTAGAATTTCATCAAAATCCATCCATAACCCCCCCGTAGAATTTAATCAAAATCCACCCATAACCCCCCCATAGAATTTCATAGAAATCCACCCATAACCCCCCATAGAATGTCATCGAAATCCACCCATAACCCCCCCGTAGAATTTCATCGAAATCCACCCATAACCCCCCCATAGAATTTCATCGAAATCCACCCATAACCCCCCCGTAGAATTTCATCGAAATCCACCCATAACCCCCCCCATAGAATTTCATCAAAATCCACCCATAACCCCCCCCCGTAGAATTTCATCAAAATCCATCCATAAACCCCCCCTGTAGAATTTAATCAAAATCCACCCATAACCCCCCCATAGAATTTCATAGAAATCCACCCATAACCCCCCATAGAATGTCATCGAAATCCACCCATAACCCCCCCGTAGAATTTCATCGAAATCCACCCATAACCCCCCCGTAGAATTTCATCGAAATCCACCCATAACCCCCCCCGTAGAATTTCATCGAAATCCACCCATGACCCCCCCCCCCCGTAGAATTTCATCAAAATCCACCCATAACCCCCCCATAGAATTTCATCGAAATCCACCCATAACCCCCCCGTAGAATTTCATCGAAATCCACCCATAACCCCCCCCCGTAGAATTTCATCGAAATCCACCCATAACCCCCCCCGTAGAATTTCATCGAAATCCACCCATAACCCCCCCGTAGAATTTCATCGAAATCCACCCATAACCCCCCGTAGAATTTCATTGAAATCCACCCATAACCCCCCCGTAGAATTTCATCGAAATCCACCCATAACCCCCCCGTAGAATTTCATTGAAATCCACCCATAACCCCCCCCCGTAGAATTTCATCGAAATCCACCCATAACCCCCCCCCGTAGAATTTCATCGAAATCCACCCATAACCCCCCCCGTAGAATTTCATCGAAATCCACCCATAACCCCCCGTAGAATTTCATCGAAATCCACCCATAACCCCCCGTAGAATTTCATTGAAATCCACCCATAACCCCCCCCGTAGAATTTCATCGAAATCCACCCATAACCCCCCCCCGTAGAATTTCATCGAAATCCACCCATAACCCCCCCCGTAGAATTTCATCGAAATCCACCCATAACCCCCCGTAGAATTTCATCAAAATCCACCCATAACCCCCCCGTAGAATTTCATCGAAATCCACCCATAACCCCCCGTAGAATTTCATCGAAATCCACCCATAACCCCCCCGTAGAATTTCATTGAAATCCACCCATAACCCCCCCCGTAGAATTTCATCGAAATCCACCCATAACCCCCCCGTAGAATTTCATCGAAATCCACCCATAACCCCCCGTAGAATTTCATCGAAATCCACCCATAACCCCCCGTAGAATTTCATCGAAATCCACCCATAACCCCCCCGTAGAATTTCATCGAAATCCACCCATAACCCCCCATAGAATTTCATTGAAATCCACCCATAACCCCCCCTGTAGAATTTCATCGAAATCCACCCATAACCCCCCCGTAGAATTTCATCAAAATCCACCCATAACCCCCCCCCCGTAGAATTTCATCAAAATCCATCCATAAACCCCCCCCCCGTAGAATTTAATCAAAATCCACCCATAAACCCCCCATAGAATTTCATAGAAATCCACCCATAACCCCCCATAGAATTTCATCGAAATCCACCCATAACCCCCCCGTAGAATTTCATCAAAATCCACCCATAACCCCCCCCTGTAGAATTTCATCGAAATCCACCCATAACCCCCCCATAGAATTTCATCGAAATCCATCCATAACCCCCCCGTAGAATTTCATCGAAATCCACCCATAACCCCCCCGTAGAATTTCATCAAAATCCAGCCATAACCCCCCCATAGAATTTCATCGAAATCCACCCATAACCCCCCCGTAGAATTTCATCGAAATCCACCCATAACCCCCCCGTAGAATTTCATCGAAATCCACCCATACCCCCCCCGTAGAATTTCATTGAAATCCACCCATAACCCCCCCGTAGAATTTCATCGAAATCCACCCATACCCCCCCCGTAGAATTTCATCAAAATCCATCCATAACCCCCCCCCCGTAGAATTTAATCAAAATCCACCCATAACCCCCCCATAGAATTTCATAGAAATCCACCCATAACCCCCCATAGAATTTCATCGAAATCCACCCATACCCCCCCCCCCCGTAGAATTTCATCAAAATCCACCCATAACCCCCCCTGTAGAATTTCATCGAAATCCACCCATAACCCCCCCATAGAATTTCATCGAAATCCACCCATAACCCCCCCCGTAGAATTTCATCGAAATCCACCCATAACCCCCCCCATAGAATTTCATCAAAATCAACCCATAACCCCCCCATAGAATTTCATCAAAATCCACCCATAACCCCCCTGTCGAATTTCATCAAAATCCACCCATAACCCCCCGTAGAATTTAATCAAAATCCACCCATAACCCCCCCATTGAATTTCATAGAAATCCACCCATAACCCCCCATAGAATTTCATCAAAATCCACCCATAACCCCCCCATAGAATTTCATAGAAATCCACCCATAACCCCCCATAGAATTTCATCAAAATCCACCCATAACCCCCCCATAGAATTTCATCGAAATCCACCCATAACCCCCCCGTAGAATTTCATCGAAATCCAACCATAACCCCCCCCGTAGAATTTCATCGAAATCCACCCATAACCCCCCCGTAGAATTTCATCGAAATCCACCCATAACCCCCCGTAGAATTTCATCGAAATCCACCCATAACCCCCCCCCGTAGAATTTCATCGAAATCCACCCATAACCCCCCATAGAATTTCATCGAAATCCACCCATAACCCCCCCGTAGAATTTCATCGAAATCCAACCATAACCCCCCCCGTAGAATTTCATCGAAATCCACCCATAACCCCCCCGTAGAATTTCATCGAAATCCACCCATAACCCCCCGTAGAATTTCATCGAAATCCACCCATAACCCCCCCCCGTAGAATTTCATCGAAATCCACCCATAACCCCCCATAGAATTTCATCTAAATCCACCCCTAACCCCCCCCCCGTAGAATTTCATCGAAATCCACCCATAACCCCCCCCATAGAATTTCATCTAAATCCACCCCTAACCCCCCCCCCCGTAGAATTTCATCGAAATCCACCCATAACCCCCCCCGTAGAATTTCATCGAAATCCACCCATAACCCCCCCCCCCCGTAGAATTTCATCGAAATCCACCCATAACCCCCCATAGAATTTCATCAAAATCCACCCATAACCCCCCCCCGTAGAATTTCATCGAAATCCACCCATAACCCCCCCCATAGAATTTCATCGAAATCCACCCATAACCCCCCCCGTAGAATTTCATCGAGATCCACCCATAACCCCCCCCCGTAGAATTTCATCAAAATCCACCCATAACCCCCCCGTAGAATTTCATCAAAATCCACCCATAACCCCCCCGTAGAATTTCATCAAAATCCACCCTTAACCCCCCCCGTAGAATTTCATTGAAATCCACCCATAACCCCCCCGTAGAATTTCATCGAAATCCACCCATAACCCCCCCCTGTAGAATTTCATCGAAATCCACCCATAACCCCCCCGTAGAATTTCATCGAAATCCACCCATAACCCCCCCGTAGAATTTCATCGAAATCCACCCATGACCCCCCCCCGTAGAATTTCATCGAAATCCACCCATAACCCCACCCCCCCACCCCCCGTAAATTTTCAGTCAAATATATATATATATATTTTTCTTTAATCCATGGTAAATGTTTTGCTGGATAAAAACATCCCATATTTTATGATTCTGGAGATCACTGAAGCAACTGAGCAACAATATCACATCACATGACCAGCGTGGGGCGTGTCTAAGCTACTGTTTACCAAAACAAGTCGGCGTAGGGCGAACATGTCAGACTCGGCTCCCTCACCAGCAGAAAAGAAAAGGAAAGTGAGTGCAACGAGGTTAGACGACGTGGACAGATAACTAAATCGTTCTAGTTAGCGCTTAGCTAGCTTCGCATTAGAACCCATGAACTCGATTCGTTTATATATTTGTTTCGTGGATATATTCGCGAACATCAACCACAAATTACCACAAATCACCGCAACTCAAAACTCGGCTGTTTCCGTCAGGCTGTACTGTTTACCTCAAGAGGGACCCTCAGGATGGTCATCAAAACGCATGATCACATCATACGAACATACCATGCACAGGAAATGTTGTTTTTTTTAAATTTCAGATGACTTTGTAGTCAGCACCTTACTTTTAAATATCTGGGCGTGTATCTGGGAGGGAAATGGTGTAGTGGTGCAGAAGAACTGGGAAGGAACCAGTGAAGAAGTCAAAGGTCGCTAAGACAAATGGAAATGCCTGGTTCTCAAATTATCTCATAAAAATACACTCAACTTTATTGGAGGTTTTTTGTTGTTGTTAGAAGTTCCACTGGGTGCCACACAGCGTTCTGTCTTCACCGAAGGAAGAAGGTGGATCAGATCTTGTGCACCTTCAGAGCTGCCTCTGGTTTCCAGTTTTAACAAAAGATTTAGTTAGAAACCTGTGACCAGTGCTATTTTAAAACCTTTTGGAGACCTGAGATTTGACAGATCTTTATTCCTCGTGGATCCAAGAAGATTAAACATCTCCGGACTTCCTGTTTTTATCACAGTTTTTTTTTAAAAGTGTGGAAGCTGTTTGAGGTGCAAAAGGCCACAGCTCTGCTGGACGTCGCAGGCAGTGCGTTCATCATGTCTGGACACACCACTCTGGGACACCTGGTGGACCCGGCTGGACCTGGTCTCCAGAACGCTGATGGAGGAGCTGCACGTCTGAGACTCAGATCTGTTCGGATCATCGCACAACTATGCCAAAAGTCCTCTCGTGTGAGGAAAAAGAAACGCTGGTGGAGTCCTGTGGAGGAACCGAGGAGCCTGATGAAGAAGAAGAAGATCCTTTCCCTGGACGGTGACTGTCTCCAGACCTAGAGAGAAGCACTGGTGACTTTTCAGAGTGGAAAAACATTACAGTTTGACTGAAAGAAATGGTGCAGATTCTGACTTTTTTTTCTTCTCCCTCTTAATTATCTATTTAACAGTTATTCCGTGAAATGGAGTCGTCCGCGAGCTGATGGCCGGCGAGGCGCGTAGCACCGAGATTGAGTGGAATAACTGTTTGATTCTCCCCACATTCACTGGATTTTGAGAAACGGAGCATTTTTGTTTTTATTTTTTTGCAAATTTGATCAATAAATACTTTATACAAAACATCTGAGAAAATCATTTCCGCTTAGAACGTAAACAAAGGTGAAAAATGGGATAATATTAATTCTTGAAAAATTAAAAAAAAGATACGCTCTTACCATCAAATACTTTCGTTCCATATTTTGTTGATTTTTTTTTGTATTTTTGGGGTTTTGTTTTCGAGTAAAGTTTTTATTTCGTCCTCAGTTAGTTCAGCAACATGCGCCGCCATTTTGTTTTTCTCTACTCACGGTATATGCGTTGATAGCCTAGTAGTAGAGCAGCCAATCAGAGCACGCGATTGCTCATATCCAGTGAATGTGGAGAGAATAATTAGGGCCCGAGCCCTATGGGCGAAGGCCCTATTGTTCTTCCGTCTTCTTCTTCTTCTTCTTCTTCCGTCTTCTTCTTCTTCTTCTTCTTTATTTTTCTCCGCTGTTGGGCCATTTTCGGGGCACTTGCCATGGGCGAAAACGCACGAAATTTGGCACCAGTTCCGAGAATTGCCACCGCTACTCAGAACCAGAAGCCCAAACTTGGCCGGGGCTCAGGGCCTCTATAGCGCCCCCTAAGTCGTTGTGATTTTGGCCTCCCGCATTAAGGTGCCTGGGTGCCATGTAGTTTGTAGTAGTGGCATGCCATTTGGTACGCATATGTATCTCACTAAGCCGGACAAAATTGTAATGCCAATGCATTAGCCACGCCCAACAGGAAGTGAGGTAATTTCACTTTTGTGCGAAATGCATGGCCACGAAGACGGCGCAACTCCTCCTAGACCGTTCATAGGAATGTCACCAAAATTGATACACATCATCTACAGCCATGGCGGACAAAAGTTACTAAATACGTTTCACGTTGGATAAACCGTTCAGAAGTTATACGTCAATCAATTTTCGATGCAAAATTTTACATGCTTAAAAATTCATAACAAATCTTCTGATTGCTCAAAACTGCTCATACTTCACACGCAAATCACTCATTGGGCTTCTGACATGTTACCCAATTTCTGTGATATTTCGCCACTGGGGGCGCTATTTCTGGGCAAAAATTCCAATCTTTCCTCAAATTTGGTCAAACTTCACGGCCACCCTCTTTCTACCTCCCATGTCATGTATACCACATTTTGGAAATTTTCGTCCATGGGGGGCGCTGTTTTTGGCCGACGCAATTGCTCCAAAACGGGTTTTTGGTTAATAATTCCATAATGCTTTTCCTTCACACCACTACCTTCTGATAGTACGTTGCTGTTGTAGACACTTATTTTTCCAACTCATAATCGCTCATGTACAGCATAGCGCCACCTACTGACATGGGAAAAACCAAAAAATTTATTCTTCAAAAATCTATATCTCATCTTCTATTTACTCAATTGTCATCAAACTTCATACGCAAACTCTTCATAGCTCACCTGACATTTACGCCAAATTTTGTGCACTTTCGCCACTGGGGGCGCTATTTTTGGGCAAAAAATCCAATCTTTCCTCAAATTTGGTCAAACTTCACGGCCACCCTCTTACTACCTCCCATGTCATGTATACCACATTTTGGGAATTTTCGTCCATGGGGGGGCGCTGTTTTTGGACGACGCAATTGCTCCATAACGGGTTTTTGGTAAATTATTCCATAATGCTTTTCCTTCACACCACTACCTTGTGCTAGTACGTTGCTGTTGTAGACACTTATTTTTCCAACTCATAATCGCTCAAGTACAGCATAGCGCCACCTACTGACATGGGAAAACCCAAAAATTTATTCTTCAAAAATCTATATCTCATCTTCTATTTACTCACTTGTCATCAAACTTCATACGCAAACTCTTCAAAGCTCACCTGACATATACGCCAAATTTTGTGCACTTTCTCCCCTGGGGGTGCTGGTTATGGCAAAAATGATATTGCAGCTTCTGATTTGTCAAACTTGGCAAGCACACTCTTTACAAGACCCTTATTGGGGCGCTTGCCATGGTCGACAACGCACGAAATTTGGCTCCTTCTTCTTAGACTGCCACCGCTTCTGAGAACCAGAAGCCCAGATCCAGGCGGGCCTCAGGGCCTCTATAGCGCCCCCCGAGCACCGTACAGTGCGAGACCCTATTGTTGCCATGTGTCCAATTCTGTGCTTTGTCGCCATTGTGGGAGTAATGTCTCTTGCCGAAGAAGCTGTGGAAGGTATTTCGCGGGGACGCATGCCCCCGCCCCCCTTGGCCGCTGGCGCGAGGGCCCGTCGAGGCCGCTTGCGGCTTTAATTACTGTTGTTATACTTTAAACAGTTGTAAATAAATGTCCTTTTAAATTCAAACTCTCTCTCTGTCTGTCTCTTTGTCTCTCTCTCTCTCACTGTCTCTTTCTCTCTGTCTCTCTCTCACACTGTCTCTCTCACTGTCTGTCTCTCTGTCTCTGACTCTCTCTTTCTCTGTCTCCCTCTCACTGTCTCTCTCTCTCTGTCTCTCACTGTCTGTCTCTCTCTGCCTCTCTCTTTCTCTGTCTCTCTCACTGTCTCTCTCTCTGTCTTTCTCTCTCTCACTGTCTCTCCCTGTCTCTCTCACTGTCTGTCTCTCTCTCTCTCTGACTCTCTCTGTCTCCCTCTCACTGTCTCTCTCTCTGTCTCTCTCTCTGACTCTCTGTCTGTCTGTCTCTGTCTCTCTCTCTGACTTTCTCTCTCTCTTTCTGACTCTTTTTCTCTGTCTCTCTCTCACTGTCTCTCTCAATGCCTCTTTGTCTCTGTCTCTCTCTGTCTCTCTCTCTCACTGTCTCTCTCAATGCCTTTCTGTCTCTTTCTCTCTCTGACTCTCTCTTTCTGATTCTCTCTGTCTCTCTCTCTCACACTGTCTCTCTCACTGTCTGTCTCTCTGTCTCTGACTCTCTCTTTCTCTGTCTCCCTCTCAGTCTCTCTCTCTGTCTTTCTCTCTCTCACTGTCTTTCTCTCTCTCACTGTCTCTCTCTCTGTCTCTCCCACTGTCTCTCTCTCTGACTCTCTGTCTGTCTGTCTCTGTCTCTCTCTCTGACTTTCTCTCTCTCTTTCTGACTCTTTTTCTCTGTCTCTCTCTCACTGTCTCTCTCAATGCCTTTCTGTCTCTTTCTCTCTCTGACTCTCTCTCTCTTTCTGATTCTCTCTGTCTCTCTCTCACTGTCTCTCACTGTCTCTCTTTCTCTGTCTCTCTCTGACTCTCTTTCTGACTCTCTCTGTCTCTCACACTCTCTGTCTCTGTCACTGTCTCTCTCTCTCTGACTCTCTCTTTCTCTGTCTCTCTCTGGCTCTCTCTGTCTCTTTCACTGTCTCTCTCTCACTGTCTCTCTCTGACTCTCTCACTGTCTCTGTCTCTCTCTCTGACTCTCTCACTGTCTCTCTCTCTGTCTCTCTCTCTGTTTCTCTGTCTCTGTCTGTCTGTCTCTCTCTCTCTCTGTCTCTCTGTCTCTCTCTTTCACTCACTCTGAATTTCCAGCTCAGAGTTTCATACTGCTTTTGTTTTTCTGAAGTGTCTGGAATAGCAGCTCAGAAAATCCTCTCCTGGAAGTGTTTTATTCTCGGAGGGTCAGTCTGACCTGAAGCGTAGAGTGAAGCATGTCGGAGTGACGCTGCATGAAAAAATGTCTGTTCCTGTTTATTTATCAGAACAACTGTTACTTTAGAGACCAGAACACTGAGAGAGAGAGAGAGAGAGAGAGAGAGAGAGAGAGAGTTTATCATCACACTGTAGAGAATTTCTTTTCTGCGCATATCCCTGGGTGTTGGAAAGCTGAAGCGAGGTGAAAAGAATTTGAGAAGTGGGCAGTGAGAGATTGACGGAGGAAAAGAGAGGTAGAGACAGACAAAGGAAGAAGAAGGAAATGAAAGAGAGATGAGCAAGAGGGGAGGGGGTTAGAGAAGAAGAAAAAGACAGAAAAAGAGACAGACACAGATGGACAGAGAAGGAGAGAACAAGACAAGCATTGAAAACATAAGTGGGATTTAATCAGAGTGTATAGCTGTGTGTGTGTGTGTGTGTGTGTGTGTGTGTGTGTGTGTGTGTAATTACTGATCTGGCATGTCATCAAGTCTCGGACACCGTCTTCCAATCCATCACCACCTGACACCCAGTCACCACGGCGATAAATGCCTGGCAACCAACATGTCACATCCCAGTTACATCTGGGACAGAAATCAGACAGAGAGCATGGCCATCAGTGTGTGTGTGTGTGTGTGTGTGTGTGTGCTCGTCTAATACAGATACCGCTTTTATATCATATATCAGACTTGATTCTTTTCCTCTAACAGCACGTCCCCGAGGGTTTTAACCCCAGTAACTGCTGGGATTATAGGGTTCATTTCATTTATGGACAACATCGTGTACTTTTATCCGTTTATAGTTACATCTGTTGTTGTGAAACATCTTTGTTCTCACTTCCATTACAGCAGCTGGAAACAGATGTTCCATCACCAGCCTCTTATATATGATTCTGACTCCTGTCAATTCATACTGACTCCTACAGATTCATACTGACTCATTCTGACTCATATTGAGTCCTACGACTCACGCTAACTCATTCTGAATCATACCGACTCATACTGAATCATTCTGATTCATACCAACTCATTCTGACTCAGACTGACTCATTCTGTCGAATACTGACACCTGATGATTCATACCAACTCATTCTGATTCATACCAACTCAGACTGAATCATTCTGACTCATGCTGATGAATACTGACTCCTACTGATTTATGCCAACTCATTCTGACTTATACTGACTCATTCTGATTCATATTGATTCATGCTAACTCATTCTGACTCACACTACTCATTCTGACTCATATCGATTCAGAGTAATTCATTCTGGCTCGTACTGAGTCCTACTGATTCATACGAACTCATTCTGATCTATATTAACGCATTCTGAATCATTCTGACGCATACCAACTCATTCTGACTAATTCTGACAAATACTGACTCCTACTGATTCATACTAACTCCTTCTGTTTAATATCGATTTGTGCAACACTCTCTGACTCATATTGATTCATACTAATTCATTCTGACTCATGCGGACTCACACTGACTCATTCTGACAAATACTGATTCCTACAGATTCATACGAACTCTTTCTGATCCATATTAATTCATGCTGAATCATTCTAACTCATACCAACTCATTCTGACTCATATTGACTCCTAAGGACTCATACTAGTTCAGTTTGACTCATATTGACTCCTAGGACTCACACTGACTAATTCTAACCAATACTGACTCCTGCTGATTCATACTAACTCATTCTGTTTAATACCGATTCAGACAACACATTCTGACTCATATTGATTCATACTAATTCATTCTGACTAATACTGACTCATACTGATGCCGACCGATTCACACTGACTCATTGTGACTAACTCTGACTCATATTAACTCATTCGGACTCCTTGCGACTCATACTGACTCCCTATGAGTTGGTACGAGTCAGCATGAGATTTGTATACATCATTCTGAGCCATAATGACTCGTTCTGACTCATACTGAATCATTTAC
Source organism: Neoarius graeffei (assembly GCF_027579695.1). Lineage (NCBI taxonomy): Eukaryota > Metazoa > Chordata > Actinopteri > Siluriformes > Ariidae > Neoarius > Neoarius graeffei. The sequence continues at coordinate 3,491,534 of NC_083570.1, forward strand.
CCCGACTGTTAGAAAGTATTGACACTGGAGACTCCTTCCATAAATGCGAAATAAACATCTCTGTTGTACATGTCCCTGCGAACGAGCTGTTACTATAGAAACAATAACATTAGAGTGTGTGCGTTAATATAAACCTGCACTACAGTCAGAGCTGCTGTTAGAGAGAATTAATCAACACCTGACGACCAATCAGAGTCCAGAATTTCACAGCAGCATGGACTTATTACATCATACTTGCTTGTTAAATGATATCACATATCACATGTAAACTTATTTGTGAGTGCTGTTTTATGTAGAAAACTGAATAATGCTGAATAGTGTGTGTGTGTGTGTGTGTGTGTGTGTGTGTGTGTGTGTGTGTGTGTGTGTGTGTGTGCATTTGTCCCATTTCAGTGAAATCAAATCCTTTTTAGGCGTAATGCACGTTATGGGCCATGACTTCAGCGGCCCTCGTTATCCTCAGGCTGACGCTGGGGTGGAAATTTGAGTAATCACTCGTACACACACACACACACACACACACACACACACACGAAGTCATTAAATGTGTCTGTTCCGCTCTCGTGCGTTGTGGACGGCGGTACAGGGTCATTAGTCTTGATTCTGTGTAGCCTGTAGCCCACACACACACACACACACACACACACACACACACACACACACACACACACACACTTTCCATAGGCGAAGATTAATTTAGGTTTACAGTTTGCTGCACACATTCGGATGTGATGCACATTAAACAGTTCAGAAGAAGGCAGTTTATCCTCAGTAAAGCTGTGTGTGTGTGTGTGTGTGTGTGTGTGTGTGTGTGTGTACGAGTGATTACTTGAATTTCCACCCCAGCGTGAATACAGAATAACACGTCTTTTTTTGTACCTCTGTATTTGTACCTTGGGATGCAACATGGTGGGCGGAGTCAATGCAAATCAATTGATTTAATATGTAAATGTGTAAATCTCTTATTTGATATATGGATTGACGTCACTGTCAGCACTGGGATTGTGCGTGTAAATGATTCCATTAGACGAGCGTGTGTTAAATTTGCATTCGCTCTTTTTCTGCTGGTTGAAGACAAAATAAAACAGTCACTAAAGTTAACACGTAAAAATCATAAATGCGATGGCAGTGTAAAATCCGCAAGTACTACGACGACCGCAAGATAAAAATGGTTACTGTTACTGCAACATAAAAATCGTAAGTGCTATGCCTACATAATACTGTATATGTTATAGCTACATACAAACTGCTAATGCTACAGCTACTTAAATATCATAAATATTATGCGTTTAACGACATAATCATAAATCCTACAATTACAAAAAAAGAAATCCTACAATTACGTAAAAAATTATAAATCTTACAATTAAAGAAAAATCATAAATCTTACAATTCCGAAAAAAACATAAATCGTACAATTACGTAAAAATCATAAATCATACAATTATGTAAAAATTACATATCCTACAATTACAAACAATTATAAATCCTACAATTACGTAAAAATCATAAATCATACAATTATGTAAAAATCAGACATCCTACAGTTATGTAAAACTCTGACCCCAAATATGTTTAAATTAAAAAAACTTAAAAATCATACATACCACAATTATGAACAAAATTACGTAAAAATAATAAATCTTAAATTTTACAATTAAAAAAAACCCCTACAATTACATTAAAATCAAAAACCTTTGATTATGCAAAAATCATACATCCTACAATTACGAACAAAATCATACATCCCACAATTACATAAAAATCATAAATCTTACAATTCCAAAAAAACCCCCATAAATCCTACAATTAGGTTAAAATCATAAATCCTATGATTATGTAAAAATCATAAATCCTACAATTCTGAGAAAACCATAAATCCTACAATTACATAAAAATCATACATTCTACAATTATGTAATAATCATAAATCCTACAATTCTGAAAAAAAATAAATCATACAATGATGAAAAAATCATAACTCTAACAAGTACATAAAAATCTTACATCATACAATTACATAAAAATCATAAATAATACAATTACATAAAATCATAAATCATACAATTACGTAAAAATCATAAATCCTATGATTATATAAAAATCGTACATCCTACAATTACATAAAAATCGTAAATCATACAATTCTGAAAAAACATAAATCCTATGATTACGTAAAAATCATAAATCTTACAATTCTGAAAAAAGTCATAATTCCGACAATTATGTAAAAAATCACACATGCTATGACTATGTAAAAACTGTATCTGATACAGCTATGCATCAATCATATCACTATATTGCAAATATTATGCAAAAATGGAAAATGCTACAGCTAAGTAAAACTTAATGCTGTACCATTTACATTGTAAAAATTATAAACACCGATTTACATAGAAAACATAAAATGATACGGCTACGTAAAAATCCTAAGTGCCACGGCATTTACAACGTAAAAATCGTAAAAGCTAAGACTATTTAAAATTCACAGCTACTATTGCAGATGTTACAGCTACGTAAAAGAATCATAAATAACAAACTGCATGTTTACATCCACTGGCAGTTAAAATAAATAATAAACAAAACGCTGAATAATGCGATTTTTCATCCTACAGCGAAACAGGTCAAAAGTATGTAGGTGACAAAAGGGGCGGAGTTATCTCTGTACCTGTAATATATGTAATAGACAGTATATTATACTTTAACCTCTTTAGTCTGGGTTAATATTTTTTAACGATTTTTATTTAGCACATCTGGTCACCATGGAAACAAAACTTCAAAAAGGAAGTAGTTCAGGGATAAAGTGAGACAGCTCAGTGTTTATGAGATTTTCTTTGGATGAAGTTTTATACAGAAAATCATTGTGATAAAAAATTGATAGAGTTCATGTTTCATCCAAACTACAGCTGAAAGTTGATGTCGTCTTCGTTCCACTGGCGAACTTTTATTTCCATGTTAAAGGGTTTCTGAGCTTGTTTTTTCTCTCTTCCCTCCGCTAACGGAGCGCTGCGTGTGTGGAGCATCGCCTGATGAAAAGTGGTGAGGAAATTCTGCAGCTGAACTTCCGCGAGCTATTCATTTATTTATTAACGGCCTTTTCCCGTCTGTTCCATTTCAACTCTTTATTTATTTTATTATTTTTGTAAAGAAAGTAGAAAGTATTGAGGACATGAAATTTACATCTGCTGAGCTGTTATCAGGTTTAACTGTCCAATTAAAAACCTGAAGTCTCAGCTGTTTCAGAGAGAGAGAGAGAGAGAGAGAGAGAGAGAGAGGAAATGAGAAATAGTGACAGAGTGATAAGTAAAAATACATTAAATGGAAATAGAGAGTGCTGGAGAAGAAAGAAAGAAAGAAAGAAAGAAAGAAAGAAAGAAAGAAAGAAAGACAATCAGACAGAGTCAGACAAAGTGAATGAGAGACAGATGGATACACAAGTAGAGAGAGGGAAAGAAAGGAGAAAGTGAGACACACAGTGAGACAGACAGGTTGGTGCGAGAGAGACAGGTTGGTGAGAGACAGATGTGAGAGAGACAGACAGGTTTGTGTGAGAGAGAGGCAGGTTGGTGAGAGGCAGACAGGTTGGTGAGAGACAGGCTGGTGAGAGAGACAGACAGGTTGGTGAGCAACAGACAGGTTTGTGAGAGAGACAGACAGGTTCATGAGAAAGACAGATGTGAGAGAGACAGACAGGTTAGTGAGAGAGACAAGTGGTGAGGGACACAGAGAGGTTGGTGTGAGAGACAGACAGGCTGGTGAGAGAGATGGACTGGTTGGTGAGAGAGACAGACAGGTTGGTGAGAGAGAGACATGTTGGTGAAACAGACAGGTTGGTGAGAGACAGATAGGTTTGTGAGAGAGACAGACAGGTTCATGAGAAAGACAGATGGCGTGAGAGACAGATGGTGAGAGAGAGACAGACAGGTTGGTCTAAGAGACAAGTGGTGAGGGACACAGAGAGGTTGGTGTGAGAGACAAACAGGTTGGTGAAAGAGACAGACAGGTTGGTGAGAGAGACAGACAGGTTGGTGAAACAGACAGGTTGGTGAGAGACAGATAGGTTGGTGAGAAAGACAGACAGGTTCATGAGAAAGACATGGTGTGAGAGACAGATGGTGAGAGAGATACAGACAGGTTGGTCTGAGAGACAAGTGGTGAGGGACACAGAGAGGTTGGTGTGAGAGACAGACAGGTTGGTGAAAGAGACAGATATGCTGGTGAGAGAGACAGACAGACTGGTTGGTGAGAGAGACAGACAGGTTGGTGAGAGAGACAAGTGGTGAGGGACACAGAGAGGTTGGTGTGAGAGACAGACAGGCTGGTGAGAGAGATGGACTGGTGGGTGAGAGAGACAGACAGGTTGGTGAAACAGACAGGTTGGTGAGAGACAGATAGGTTTGTGAGAAAGACAGACAGGTTCATGAGAAAGACAGATGGTGTGAGAGACAGATGGTGAGAGAGATACAGACAGGTTGGTCTGAGAGAAAAGTGGTGAGGGACACAGAGAGGTTGGTGTGAGAGACAGACAGGTTGGTGAAAGAGACAGGTATGCTGGTGAGAGAGACAGACAGGTTGGTGAGAGAGAGAGACAGACTGGTTGGTGAGAGAAACAGACAGGTTGGTGAGAGACAGATAGGTTTGTGAGAGAGACAGACAGGTTGGTGAGAGAGACAAGTGGTGAGGGACACAGAGAGGTTGGTGTGAGAGACAGACAGGCTGGTGAGAGAGATGGACTGGTGGGTGAGAGAGACAGACAGGTTGGTGAAACAGACAGGTTGGTGAGAGACAGATAGGTTTGTGAGAAAGACAGACAGGTTCATGAGAAAGACAGATGGTGAGAGAGATACAGACAGGTTGGTCTGAGAGAAAAGTGGTGAGGGACACAGAGAGGTTGGTGTGAGAGACAGACAGGTTGGTGAAAGAGACAGATATGCTGGTGAGAGAGACAGACTGGTTGGTGAGAGAAACAGACAGGTTGGTGAGAGACAGATAGGTTGGTGAGAGAGACAGACAGGTTGGTGAGAGAGACAGACAGGTCAGTGATGTATCAATGTTTTACTCAGGGGTTTTTATAAAAAGTCACTCCAGTTTTTCTTTTTTCTTCGTCTCCTTTTGAAAGCTGACCTGAATGTCACTGTGCCCTGAAGCAGTGTGCTACAGGATACCCATCACACACACACACACACACACACACACACACACACACACACACACACACACACAGTAACTGTAACTCCATCACCTCTCCGGCTGCTCGGGGCCTGCGGGTGTTCCTCTGCTCAATGGACAGAGAGACACCGGAGGATCATGGGAAATCTTTGCTTTTCTCTTCTTGTTTTTTTCCCGTCTCTCCTTTATGCTTCGTCTCGTCTCTCCCTCATCCTCATCCTGATCCTTTTCCTCTTTTTTCTTTTTTTTTTACCAGTAAACAGTGAGACTCTCTCTCTCTCTCTCTCTCTCTCTCTCCGGCCGACACGTAAAGGTTGCGGCTGCTAAAACTGCAACTTTCCTTTTTTTTCTCTGTTTCTGAAGTCCTTTATCCCATCTTTAGCTTTCTGTATCATGTGCCAGAAATCACTTGCATGCATTTATATCTTTAATATTATCTTCCAAAATATTTTATTTAGGAGTTTACTTTTTTAATAGATATAATTAATGTATAGCGTGTTTTGATGGCATTTAATTTTTTTTTACAAAAATGCTGAAAAATGTGAAAAAAATATTGTTTGGTACCATAAAAAATCATAATGATATTTTTATGAAATTAGTTACAAAATAAAATAAAACATACACACTTAAGCGAGTACAGTATGTCGTGACATTATATTTATATTATAACGTGTGTAAGTCATCAACGTATTGTAGCTTAGAGCTTTTTGGGGTTTTATGAGAGTTTATAAAAAACATATTAATCATTTAAAATAAAAGCAAATGACTCATAATTATTCCACATCCATGAAGAGTTATAAATACTGGCTTTTAAAAAAATGAAGTAAAGCTTCATGTAATTTAGTAATAATACTTTGCGAGCATTTGTAAACGCTGATAAAGCCTCAGAACAGTCTTACAATTTATGAACAACTTATAAACCTCTCATAATATAAATAAACAGCTATAGCTACTTTTATTATTTGTTTTTTTATCTGTTAAAATATATTACATTAAAAAATAAATCATGAAAGGACCTGCAGTCGATGGTTAGACGTTAATAAACAATAGTTTCAAGCTTTAGGAGCCTTTATCAGAGATTATAAACGATCACGAAGCATTAATAACCAAATTACACACAATTATATGCATAGACATAGTGAGTTATTAATGCTGATTTTTAGTTTGAAATTAATTTTTTTTAATTAGGAGTTAAAGCAAATTCAGGTCCAATTCTGTGTGTTTAAAAATGTAGTGAAAATGTTAATTATATTAATTGAATATGATGCAAGATGTGAATTAAAATGTGCAATTAGACTGTAGACTTTAAATCAGCTTTTAAAAAAGTTTATTTTTACCACTACAAGCCACAGCACTAAAAACAGCACTTAAGAAAGAAAGAAAGAAAGAAAGAAAGAAAGAAAGAAAGAGGTTATGTTAAATTACCTGACAATTTTAATAATATATATTGTACAGATTGAATTAGAAAAGTCAAACTGAACAGCCGTAGTTTGTTAAAAAATAATAAAGCTAATTAGATATCAAAAGTGATGCAGTGGGAGACTGCAGTCGTTATTAGCAGTGAGATGGAAATCTTTTTTTTTTTCACTATCAGGAAAATGTCTCAGGAAGCATCCTGTTGGACCAATGAAACTCCGTTGACAGCTTTTTAAAGCGCCCTTCATTTTAGCTCATTTATCTCAGAGACAGTCGTGAAACGTTTCGATTCTCAGTAGAGGTGTAGAACGATGTAGGACGCTCTAATCCAGTGTTCACCGTCACACACCGACGCCAATAGACACCTCAAAATTCCATCAACCGCCAACAGTGTCATAAAAAAAACCCAAAGCAAAACACAACACTTGGGGTTCTCATAAAACACCAAATAGCACCATCAAACACCTAAAAGAAATCCTCCATCAAAGGCCCATGTTCCCCACCATTCTCCAACCAACTCTCAAATCGTTCAGTGATATTCATGTTTCAATCCAATGTCAACATTTTCAAGTCCAACAGTGTGTCAGAAAACAGTGTTATTCATAAAACACCAACAAACAGCATCAAACACCAAAGAAGCCTCCATCAAAAACCGACATTTCCCATCATTCTCCATCAATCAGTGAAATTATCCATCAAACACCAACAAACACCATAAAACTCCATCAAGTCCAACACTGTGTCAACAAACATTATTTTTTGAAATAAAACACCAAGAAACAGCATCAAACACCAAAAAAGCCTCCATCAAACACCAACATGGACAATCAAATGCCAACAAACATCATAAAACTCCATCGACTCCAACACTGTGCCAACAAACATCATTTTTTAGCCCAAATACCAACAAACGGCATTAAACACCAAAAAAACTCCATCAAACACCAACATTTCCCATCATTCTCCATCAATGAGTGAAATTATCCATCAAACACCAACATTAACAAACACTAACAAACACAATAAAACTCCATCGACTCCAACACTGTCAACAAACATAATTTTTTAAAGCAAAACACCAACAAATAGCATCAAACACCAACATTTCCCATCATTCTCCATCAATCAGTGAAATTATCCATCAAACACCAACATTAACAAACACCATAAAACTCCATCGACTCCGACACTGTGTCAACAAACATCATTTTTTGAAATAAAACACCAACAAACAGCATCAAACACCAAAAAAAACCTCCATCAGTTTCTTGTCCAACTACAACAATCATTACAAATAACATTCTTAATGAAACAACACCTCAAAGCTCCATTAACCTTCAGCAATGCATCAAAAAGCACAGTATTATTCATAAAGCATCACCAAACAGCAGCAGCCCACCAAACACCAACATTTACCATTAAACAGTGAAATTTTCCAGCAAACACATTAAAATAATGCATTGAGGTGTTTTACCAAGGTGTTTGTCTGTTCTCCAGGTGTTCCAGATAGCATACATTATCCTAAAGGCTGCGAACTCTCCACGGCCTGGAAACTGGATCCTGGAACGATCTCTCGATGGAGAAACCTTCATGCCGTGGCAGTATTATGCCATCACAGATACGGAATGCATCACACGCTTCAATATCATCCCAAGAACTGGACCACCAGCGTATAAACATGATGATGAAGTCATCTGCACATCATTTTACTCTAAAATCCACCCGCTGGAGAACGGAGAGGTGAGGAGACAGAAAGAGTTATCATTCTGTCTGTGTGACATTCCACTTCATAAGTATTCATTTGTCTGACAAGTCCAGGCTAGGGAACATGGTTGAGAGTTCTTTTTAATAATTCTGGGATTTTAACTCACAACCTTCTGGACTCCAGCTTCAATATAAATACAATGGATGTGTGGATCCCTCTGCTGGTCCAATATCATGATCATTTACTCGCACTTGTCAAAAAAGTGCTCCGTACCAGGTGATACTATGTGACATAATTCACAAACACCAACAAACACATTCTACAAGAAACACACCAGCATTTTTCAAACAAACACCAACTTTCCCAGCAACTATAAACATTCTTCACACACCATCTTCCAACACATACCAGCAGTCACCATCAAACACCAATATTCACAAACACCAACATTCTCCATCAAACACCAACATTCTCAATCAAACACCAACATTCTCCATCAAACACCAATATTCACAAACACCAGAATTCTCCATCAAACACCAACATTCGCCATCAAACACCAACATACACAAACACCAACATTCTCCATCAAACACCAATATTCACAAACACCAGAATTCTCCATCAAACGCCAACATTCTCAAACACCAACATTCTCCATCAAACACCGATATTCACAAACACCAACATTCTCCATCAAACACCACTATTCACAAACAGCAGAATTCTCCATCAAACACCAACATTCTCCATCAAACACCAATATTCACAAACAGCAGAATTCTCCATCAAACACCAACATTCTCCATCAAACACCAATATTCACAAACAGCAGAATTATCCATCAAACACCAACATTCACCATCAAACACCAACATTCACAAACACCAACATTCTCCATCAAACACCAATATTCACAAACACCAGAATTCTCCATCAAACGCCAACATTCTCAATCAAACACCAACATTCCCCATCAAACACCGATATTCACAAACACCAACATTCTCCATCAAACACCAATATTCACAAACACCAGAATTCTCCATCAAACACCAACATTCACCATCAAACACCAACATTATTAATCAACACCAACATTCTCCATCAAACACCAACATTCTCAAACACCAACATTCTCCATCAAACACTAATATTCACAAACACCAACATTCTCAATCAAACACCAATATTCTCCATCAAACACCAATATTCACAAACAGCAGAATTCTCCATCAAACACCAACATTCTCCATCAAACACCAATATTCACAAACAGCAGAATTCTCGATCAAACACGAACATTCACCATCAAACACCAACATACACAAACACCAACATTCTCCATCAAACACCAATATTCACAAACACCAGAATTCTCCATCAGACGCCAACATTCTCCAGCAAACACCAACATTCTCCATCAAACACCGATATTCACAAACACCAACATTCTCCATCAAACACCAATATTCACAAACACCAGAATTCTCCATCAAACACCAACATTCTCCAGCAAACACCAATATTCACAAACAGCAGAATTCTCCATCAAACACCAACATTCTCCATCAAACACCAATATTCACAAACAGCAGAATTCTCCATCAAACACCAACATTCACCATCAAACACCAACATTCACAAACAACAACATTCTCCATCAAACACCAATATTCACAAACACCAGAATTCTCCATCAAACGCCAACATTCTCAATCAAACACCAACATTCCCCATCAAACACCGATATTCACAAACACCAACATTCTCCATCAAACACCAATATTCACAAACACCAGAATTCTCCATCAAACACCAACATTCACCATCAAACACCAACATTATTAATCAACACCAACATTCTCCATCAAACACTAATATTCACAAACACCAACATTCTCAATCAAACACTAACATTCTCCATCAAACACCAATATTCACAAACACCAGAATTCTCCATCAAACACCAATATTAACCATCAAACACCAACATTCACAAACACCAACATTCTCCATCAAACACCAATATTAACCATCAAACACCAACATTCACAAACACCAACATTCTCCATCAAACACCAATATTCACAAACACCAGAATTCTCCATCAAACACCAACATTCACCATCAAACACCAACATTATCAATCAACACCAACATTCTCCATCAAACACCAACATTCTCCATCAAACACCAATATTCACAAACTACAGAATTCTCCATCAAACACCAGCATTCTCCATTAAACACCAATATTCACAAACACAAGAATTCTCCATCAAACACCAACATTCACCATCAAACACCAACATTATCAGTCAAACACCAACATTCTCAATCAAATGCCAACATCCTCCATCAAACACCAATATTCACAAACACCAGAATTCTCCATCAAACACCAATATTCACCATCAAACACCAACATTCACAAACACCAACATTCTCCATCAAACACCAATATTCACAAACACCAGAATTCTCCATCAAACACCAACATTCACCATCAAACACCAATATCCACCATCAAACACCAACATTCTCCATCAAACACCAATATTCACCATCAAACACCAACATTCTCCTTCAAACACCAACATTCACCATCAAACACCAATATTCACCATCAAACACCAACATTCTCCATCAAACACCAATATTCACCATCAAACACCAACATTCTCAAACACCAACATTCTCCATCAAACACCAATATTCACCATCAAACACCAACATTCTCAAACACCAACATTCTCCATCAAACACCAGTATTCACCATCAAACACCAACATTCTCAAACACCAACATTCTCCATGAAACACCAATATTCACCATCAAACACCAATATTCACCATCAAACACCAACATTCTCCTTCAAACACCAACATTCACCATCAAACACCAATATTCACCATCAAACACCAACATTCTCCATCAAACACCAATATTCACCATCAAACACCAACATTCTCAAACACCAACATTCTCCATCAAACACCAATATTCACAAACACCAGAATTCTCCATCAAACACCAACATTCACCATCAAACACCAATATTCACAAACACCAACATTCACCATCAAACACCAATATTCACCATCAAACACCAACATTATCAATCAACACCAACATTCTCCATCAGACACCAACATTCTCCATCAAACACCAATATTCAGAAACACCAGCATTCTCCATCAAACACCAACATTATCAGTCAAACACCAACATTCACCAAACACCAACATTCTCAATCAAACAACATTCTCCATCGAACACCAACATTATCAATCAAACACCAATATTCACAAGCACCAACATTCTCTATCAAACACCAATATTCACAAACAACAACATTCCCAATTAAACACCAACATTCTTGATCAAAAACCAATCAGCAATCATACTTTAACTTTATTTACTTTTACTTTTGATTTTTTCTGACTGGCTTCAGAACAGTAACGTATTGTTTTTGTCTTGTTCCCGTCCCGAGGCTGGTGCGCTAACGTCGTCAGTGTAACATCAGTGATCACAGGAGTGGACTTTACATAGAATGCAGATGAAAATATTTAGAAACACAATGTGTTATTTGAAATAAAACGGTAGCTGCTTTGGAACAAATAATAAGAGAAAAAGCAACAATTTGTTAAAGAGCAAGTTTTAACTTGGGCTCAGGACGCGTTCGTCATCAGAAGGACGAGCGGAAAAAAGCGAAGACGTGTTTGAGGAAGAGCTGCGTCTCATTTCATCCCATTTCTGATGGTTGAGGTTTCTCTTTGACTTTGTGACGTGTTTTCTTTCACGGTTCTGAAATGACAGGAAGTGAAATGGGCTGATCGAACCGCAGACGAAGTGAAATTTTACCAACACAACATCAAGGGGAAAACAAAGAAGAAGAAGAAGAAGAAGAAGAGAGACATACAATGACTGCTTTTTCTTCTTTCCTCATTCCTGCTGGAGAACGGTGAGAACGGTGCTTTGTGGGAAAACAGCTTTTTGATGAGAAAGACACGAGGAATGCAAGGACAAGGAAATGAAAGAGGAGAAAAAAGGAGGGGCAGAGCGACAAAGAAAGAGTGAAATGGGAAGAATGAAGAGGTTACAGTCTTTTTGCGCGTGCGCGTGTGTGTGTGTGTGTCAGAGATAAGATCTCAGGCCTTGAGTAAAAGCCAATATTACAGTAATGTTATTATTGTTATTCAAATTGGTTTAAATTCAATATGGTTTAAAGAAAGGACAACAGAAAAGACGACATAAAAGCTCATATTAAATAAAAGTGGAAAACACACACACACAGGTGTTCTCTAACCATATATATATTTTTTTCACAGCACTTTTTATTTCTGGATTCTGATTGGTCAGAAGGTGTTAATTTAATTTCTATAACAGCAGCTCCGACACATTATCGTTTCCATAGTAATCTGTCCATCAATCATTCACCAGTTTTCCATCCCTCCTCCCTTTATCCCTTTCTTCTTCTCATATTCTCAGATCCACACGTCATTGATAAACGGGCGTCCGAGTGCCGACGACCCGTCACCAACGCTGCTCAACTTCACCACCGCTCGCTACATTCGCTTCCGGTTTCTACGGATACGAACCCTGAACGCTGACCTCATGACGCTGGCTCTCAACGATCCCCGAGACATCGACCCCATCGTCACCAGACGGGTGTGTATCATGCACTCGAATTCTAGAATTCTCTTTCTTTCCCAGATATTTAAACTCCCTTTGTTCGTTACCTCCGCTTTTGGTGTGGTTTGTTTGTCTGACTGTAAGCAAGATTGCGCAAAACCTACCGATGTGATTTCCATGAAACTTGGTAGAAGGGTGTAACATGGGCCGAGGACGAACCCTTTCGATTTTGAATTAGATCCAAGTTCACAGGGTGGATCCAAGAATTTCGTATCACTTTCGCTAACGTTTTCAGATACGGCATTTGGTCTTGATGGACGTTTGCGCTCAACAACAATATCCATCTGAAAATTCACTAGATGTCAGTAAAGTTCAAGAGTGACGAAACATATTCCAGAGATGCCAACATACACAATTTGGGCGTAGCAGCTACGGATTAGAAGCACAATTACAGTGCTATGCATGGACCTGAAAATAATACGTTTTTCAACCGGTTTTTGGCCGTGTATCAATCAAATCAACATATGTTTGGCGTTTGGACTGTTCCACGTGTCATTGCGTACACTGATTCTGATCATTCCGGGAATTTCCAGATCCTTATTTTAGTTGTGCTGTGATTGGCCGAGTGGTGACCTAATTTATGCTCTCAGCCAATCACAGTGTGTGTTAAAGGTCCCATGGCATGAAATTTTCACTTTCTGAGGTTTTTTAACGTTAAAATGAGTCCCTCTGACCTTCTTAAGTCACCCCAGTGGCTAGAAATTTCATAATGTGTAAACCAAACCATGCCCAACATTTGAGAATGGCGCGTCAAAACGGCGCGTTGATAAGCTCTTCCGTTTACTACATCAGCAAGGGAGATGATCCCCACGCCCCCCCTCTGGATTCCCACCCACTGTATGGATTGCCCCGCCCAGTTGTAGTGAGGAGACCATAGAGGGAGGACACAACAACATGGCGTCACCTAAGCGAGCGAAACATGGAAGTTGTGCTGTACATGGATGTAACAACACAGAAAAGAGTCTGTTTTTACTGCCGACGGGAGAGCCCCTGAAGACGCAGTGGCTTAATTTTATTTACTTCAATAATACGCCGTCGAGTCTACCTAAGACGGTGTATGTTTGTCGGAAGCATTTTCCTGAGGAATGTTTCCACAACTTGGGACAGTACAGGGCAGGTTTTGCACATCAACTGTCACTGAAGCCTGGGTCCGTACCAAGCATCCCTGCCGCATCAGCCACAAACACCAAACAAGTAAGTGTATAACTGTTAAGTCGTTTTGCCGTGTTTTAAAATCGGTGCCACGTTAGCCTAGCAATGGCTACATTAGCTGTGCAGCTAACCGCTTCCTGCAGTTAGCCAGGTAATCTGCGCTACAAAACTAAAGAGCATGCAGCATGCTCTGTTAAACTGAGTTTAGTCTGGAAATTGACTGTAACTTATGAGCTTATGTTTGACTATTGCTCCACAATGCATGTCTTCTGTTGGATAAGCGCTATGTTGCTGTAGTTGCTGCTTCTATCCTCTTTGGTTATGGAGTGCGTGTTCAAGCCTAGGGTATTATACGTTCGTAAACTACCACTCCGAACACTCTCACTCTCTGTGTCACGTTGAGTTTACGAAAGGAGTCCAAGGGAGAACGGGGTTTTGTCTTAGCAGCGTGGCTACAGGCGCTGATAGCAGCGAGTATGTGTGCGCGCAGCTTGGTCAAGCCCCTCCCCCTCCCCCCATGGCCCGCCCCTACCCTCTACCCTTCCCCGCCTCCTGCTTCTCATTAGCAAAACGACGCACTGGGAAAAGCTCTGAAATGGGGCTTTCTCCCAGGAGGCTATATCTACGTGCCGAGGGTTCATTTCGAGAAAGGCTGCGGATAGAACATCCGGAAACCTCCACGAGCCCGTTTAAAGCATCAACAAACCACCATGCCATGGGACCTTTAAATGCAGTGCTCAGAAATGTGCAGTAGTGATGCGTAGTCATCTTCCTGGAAGCAACCTGTGGATGTGTCCGAAATCACTCATTTGTGATAAGGAATTCTATATAGAAGACTATATAGTGAGCTCATTGGTAAAATAATAATAAAAAAAAACACTTTCAGACACTACTCTGCTGCATCGTTATTTATGTCATTACTGTACTGTCGCACAATTAAAACATGCCGGATCAGGCGGCTGGTGGGTTTTCGAAATAATAAATCCATATTATACTGAGCGTATTTCCCCACATTAATAAATACAAAGTATTTTGTGTCTGCTGCAGCACGGGCGATTGCTCTAAGACAGCGAGGGAGGCTCAGCCTCCTCTAAAAATGCCGAACATCGTGTAGGATGAATTGCGCTAGGCTTATGTTATAGCCGACCTTATAACATTGCTATTTCAGATCCAGAATCATAGAAATATATGTGCTCAACCCAACTACAGTGCGAAATCATTCCGTTATAACTTTCCCCAGTTCTCCTAATGTGTGCGTGAGTTTTTCCCCCTCGTGACAGCGCGATGCAGCCCAGCCTCAGTGCACTTCAATGGCATTTGGGAGCTCTGCGCTTTTCAATATCAAAATGCAAGACGGTTATTGGACAAATACTGCGAAAACGCCCGCCCACGGACTCCCAGCCTCACAGTGGGAGGGACATGGCAGTTTCCGCAAGGAGACTGGTGATTGGTGAAAGCGGCCGGATATTTTCTTTGATTGACAGCTCGTTTCAACTATAGACAGGCAGCAATGAATCTCAGTTCAGTCCCATGCGGATTCCCAAGTGGTGTGGTGTATTGTAAGAGAGCAGCTTACATTTCGATTTCATTCATTACATACGGTTTCTACCAGCTTTTTTAGTTTGTATATATTTTCATTGTAAATATAGTGTTGTCAAGTTTGCTATCTTAGTTCCAGAAATGTCGTTTATTTGAGTGACTGAACTTGAACTTGAGGGGGCTAGTCAGCTAGCAAGAAAGCTGCGCACAGATGCCAAGCATTGCTGATTTAATTTTGGCGAAGCCATTTGCCAGTCTTCCTTTCAAGGAAAAAATTAAAATTAAAGAGCAGGGTAGACCAACGCCTCAAATTGACTTGGTGAAAAAGGTAGGGAATAATACTCGTTCCTTTCAGCTCTCCTGGTACGAGAAAGTGAATTGGCTAACAGCAAGTGACCCACATCAACAACAGTAAATAGGCTACTTTAGTAATATGTCATGGATGGACCAAAAATATAGAATCTATTTAAAATGTTTATGCTGAGTATATTATATTGGAATATATATTTCTCTGGATATGAATTAAACACAGCTACAATTTGGAAAACATTTTTAAACAAAAACACAGCCAAGAACATTTCACACTACGGACCTGGATTAAAAGTGAAGGGTTATCAAAATTGTCAATAAAACATTTCTGAGTCAAAATAAGTAAAATATAGGGAAAGTGTCATTGAATGAAATGTGTGGCCCCCAGCTCTATGTTTGGCTCCCCAAGGTCAGTGCTTGTGCCTATTCCAGAACACTCTGCTGTTACTGCTGAGGTTCCTGACAAAGAGCTGCTTTCAATAATGATCGATTTTTAAACAACATGCCACAATTTTAAAATATAAAATGTTAAAATATACCCCTCCCCCCCAACACCACCATCATGTATATTGGACAGTAGGCTAATGGGCCAAAAGAACCTGTTATTTCACAGTTTGTGACCCTGCCAACAATCAGCCAGATCAGAGGCAAGAGTATGGGCAAAACTGATGTGTTTTTTCTTTTTTCTTTTAAAATCTGGAAATATCGTAACCGACCAGCCTCCCCTGTTTGAAAGACTACCAGCCACCACTGTGCTGCAGCATTCAGTTCTTTTAACCCTCTGGGGTCTGAAGGTATTTTCTGGCACTCTAATGATTTTGTTGTCAATTTCAACAAATCTAAGCAGTATTTTCAGTCATATGATTTTTTTTGCATTCAGCACAAGTTCCGCTACAATAATATCTCTGTAGTCTGTATGTCATGGTTGTACTTTTAAAAATAACAGATAAATGAAGATGTTGTAAAAAGCAGTTATAGAACTGTGTTGGAATGTGTGAAAAAACAAACAAACATGACCTTACCCATTGCGAGGAACCGTTTTGGTCACTTGAGGTCATTCTGTTCAGTCTGAGGAATGGATTAAACACAAAAACTTAAATCTGCTCCATTGATTTGGAAAATTAACTGACCATAAAAAAAATATATATGTCCTATTGTTTTGGGATAAAGGGTTGGCAGCAGGAGGGGTATTCAATGGCCCAATCCCAATTCTAATTTCTACCCCTCCCCCTCCCCCTTCCCTTCCCCCTTCCCCTTGGCCCTTCCCCTTGAAACTGAGCTACAAGGGATAGGGCTTGAAATTCAACCCCTACGTATTGTGATAGCCCTTCAACGATCGCATACGTCATCGCGTACCTCCGTCAGCGTTTACGTTCGCAAAACGCGACCAAATGCGTCATTGGCTGCGACCAGCCGCTACAGTCAGAGCCAGAGGCAGAAATCTCTGCTGGCAGGGTGTGATTTGTTAACTAACACCACTGAATGGGATATCTTTGGCGCTTCGTGCACCACATCCGACAGAATGAGGTGTCAGAACACTCATGTAAACAATAAAAGCGAGGATAACAGAACAAAACGTACGCAGTCAAGCAAACGAAAACAATACTCACTCCCAAAGCTTTTTAGCAGCAGCTTGGATTTCAGAAATCGCTGCTCATTCTCAGCTCGAAAGCGAATCAAGCGGCGTGTTTCCTCTGGATAACAACTTAAAACACGTAAATAATGGAGAAAATACATTTATGACAATCTTTCGCCGCGGGAACCGCCATCTTTCTGAAATCCGCATGAAATCTCGCTGAAATCCGCATGGCATTGTGGGAAATCACTCAAACCCCTTCGTTCGGAGTCAGCTCCAGGAAAATCTCCGTTTGGAGGGGTACAGAAGCCCTCCCCCTTCCCCTACCCCTCCGCGTTAACTGGGATTGGGATACCCCTACCCCTTCACGTGAACGCGCAAAATGGAGGGGAAGGGCCAAGGGGTTGGTCCAAGGGGTGAAATGGGATTCGGCCAATGGCAAGGGTAAAAATTTCCATTCCATTCAATGAGAAGAGTGAAAACCCCTCCCACTGCCATCTCTTAATCCCATCAGGTCACGTCCCAGTGGGTAAGGTCATGTTGATTCACACATTCCAACACAGGTCTACAACTGATTTATACATCAGCTTCATTTATCTGGTATTTGACTTTATTTTGGTATTTGACTCTTTTCAGCGGGTCTTGAAATTAACTCGTACTATTTTACTCAGTTCAGAGCCACAATCAACTCTGTTACATAATTACTCTGTAATTTTGCTGCTACTCCAACTTTTACTCTCTAAACTCAAAATAGAGCAAAATTAACTATTTTGAGGAAAATACTTTTAACTCTGGAAAAACTGCTCAGTCATTTTTCCTGTGTCTGCACTACAAAATATTTACACTTACTCGAGTTCATCTTTGGCTGGATCGAATTGAAGCAAAAAAAAAAAGGCACCGCGTCGCAGTTCTCAAGATTGAATTGAATCGCTGTCCTGAATCATCCGATGCGCATAAAATCTGTGTGCCATCTTGCAACAAGTTTTACCTCCAAATAGTCTAAACTACTGTATGTCTGACAGATTTTATCCTGTTTACGGTGGGCGTTCCCATCGCGAAAGAGAAACTGAAAGAGTGAAAGTGATTATCATGGTCTTACCATGGGAACGGTCTTTTATGAATGTGTAAGTAACGTCATTTAAAACTATAATATTATTTAGCAGTGGGCACATAGGAAAGTGTAAAGTATAAAGTTTCTGTCAGTATGTTTATTGTGCTTGTATGATAAAAAACTCGCGAAGATATTTATGACCTACTCATTCTAAACCTGTCAGCAAAGCGCTCGACCCCAGAGGGTTAAATCAAGGCTGAATGCTTTCTTTCTTCTCTGCCGCTGCCTTTTATTAAAGGTCCCATGGCATGGTGGTTTGTTGATGCTTTAAACGGGCTCGTGGAGGTTTCCGGATGTTCTATCCGCAGCCTTTCTTGAAATGAACCTTCGGCACGTAGATATAGCCTCCTGGGAGAAAGCCCCATTTCAGCACTTTTCCCAGTGCATCGTTTTGCTAATGAGAAGCAGGAGGCGGGGAAGGGTAGAGGGTGGGGGCGGGTCTTATCATTAATATTCATGACATGTAAACGTGTTACCTCTGATTGGCTAACAGCACTGTGACGCTACCTCCAGTGGGTCAGAACAAGCGGATGTGGGTGTCTTACTATGGCGAGAGAGAAGGAACAAACCGCGAAGGGAAAAATACCGCGCGCTGACGTCATTAAGGTGCGACGCGAGGAAATAAAATAAATTCAACAAATGTTTGGGGTTTTACTGAACAGACAAACAAATAAAATGAACGAGTGACTTAAAAAAAAGAATGTGGGTGTCTTTGTAAAAACTGTTTTGATTGGCTGTTATAACAGAGCATGCTGCATGCTTTTTGGTTTTGTAGCGCAGAGTACCTGGCTAACTGCAGGAAGCGGTTAGCTGCACAGCTAATGTAGCCATTGCAAGGCTAACGTGGCACCGATTTTAAAACACGGCAAAACGACTTAACAGTTATACACTTACTTGTTCGGTGTTTGTTGCTGATGCGGCAGGGATGCTTGGTACGGACCCAGGCTTCAGTGACAGTTGATGTGCAAAACCTGCCCTGTACTGTCCCAAGCTGTGGAAACATTCCTCAGGAAAATGCTTCCGACAAACATACACCGTCTTAGGTAGACTCGACGGCGTATTATTGGAGTAAATAAAATGAAGCCACTGCGTCTTCAGGGGCTCTCCCGTCGGCAGTAAAAACAGACTCCTTTCTGTGTTGTCACATCCATGTACAGCGCAATTTCCATGTTTCGCTCGCTTAGGTGACGCCATGTTGTTGTGTCCTCCCTCTATGGTCTCCTCACTACAACTGGGCGGGGCAATCCATACAGTGGGTGGGAATCCAGAGGGGGGGGCGTGGGGATCATCTCCCTTGCTGACGTAGTAAATGGAAGAGCTTCTCAACGCGCCGTTTTGACGCGCCATTCTCAAATGTTGGGCATAGTCTGGTTTACACATTATGAAATTTCTAGCCACTGGGGTGACTTAAGAAGGTCAGAGGAACTCATTTTAACGTTAAAAAACCTCAGAAAGTGAAAATTTCATGCCATGGGACCTTTAAATCAAATTTGAGGCTTTTGGTTAATTCCTCGCTCTGCGCTGTAACTTTATCTGTCTTATTCTATTTTTGCTTTTTTCTGTTCTCTTACTATTTTTAATTGTACTTGAATGTCTGTTTATAACACACTTTTATTTTCAGCGTCACCGCGGTGCATGATGGGATATATTGCTTGGTTAGTGTCCATTGGTTGTGCACTACTGTTCACGGTGCATTGTGGGATACCATGAGTCCACTATATAGTGTGCAGTAATTCTCACTATACATTCAGGCAGCACTACAAAATGGTGAACTCACTCTATAGTCCACTATACAGCGAGTCGTGAGTGATTTCGGACACAGGGTGTCTTCGTCAGTCGTGTTCCAGAACTGAAACTTTTGATTTCTCTCACAAACTAGTGTCAGGTGTGAAGTGAAGACAGTCATACAACAGAAGTACACTGGAGAAAGCAAAGTCAGGTACAACCCCAATTCCAAAAAAGTTGGGACAAAGTACAAATTGTAAATAAAAACGGAATGCAATAATTTACAAATCTCAAAAACTGATATTGTATTCACAATAGAACATAGACAACATATCAAATGTCGAAAGTGAGACATTTTGAAATTTCATGCCAAATATTGGCTCATTTGAAATTTCATGACAGCAACACATCTCAAAAAAGTTGGGACAGGGGCAATAAGAGGCTGGAAAAGTTAAAGGTACAAAAAAGGAACAGCTGGAGGACCAAATTGCAACTCATTAGGTCAATTGGCAATAGGTCATTAACATGACTGGGTATAAAAAGAGCATCTTGGAGCGGCAGCGGCTCTCAGAAGTAAAGATGGGAAGAGGATCACCAATCCCCCTAATTCTGCACCGACAAATAGTGGAGCAATATCAGAAAGGAGTTCGACAGTGTAAAATTGCAAAGAGTTTGAATATATCATCATCTACAGTGCATAATATCATCAAAAGATTCAGAGAATCTGGAAGAATCTCTGTGCGTAAGGGTCAAGGCCGGAAAACCATACTGGGTGCCCGTGATGGGCCCTTATGCCGCTTTTCCACTACCAACGCGTCTGAGTTGGGCTGAGCCGTGCCGTGCTGAGTTGGGCTGAGTCGAGCTGAGCGGGGCTGTTGGAGTTGCATTTCGACGCTGAACCGTGCTGGCTGGAAGTGGGTGGACACATTGGGTGGAGTTAGCGAAAGTGGGTGGACGTCACGTGATGTCGGTAGGCGGCGCAAACAGTGACATCAGTGACCTTTTAAGCAGTAGTCTCACGACCCGGATAGTAAACAATAAACATGGAGTCGTTAGTGTTGCTGGTCTTGGTGCTGTGGCTTGTTGTCACCGACAACGCCAACAGATACTGGCAAGAGCGTATAGATGAGGCGAGGCGCATAAGGCTTCATAATTCTCATAATTCATAATTCTTCTTCTTCCGGGTTTACGGTGTTCACAGATCCCAGCGTGCTCGCGGGGCGTGTGTGGGCATGTGAGGACACTCCTCCTCACCAATCAGTGCACAGGGGAGTGTCTCCTCACGCCCCTAGCCCCACTCGGCTCGGTTTGGCTCGCTTCAGCCCTACTCCAAAACCGTGCCAGTTTTGGGTGCTGAGTAGGGCTGAAGCGAGCTGAGTCGTGCTGCTCTGAGGTAGTCGAAACGCGAGCCGTGTCGGGCTGAAGTGAGCTGAAAAAGGGTAGTGGAAAAGGGCCATTAGACGGCACTGCATCACATACAGGCATGCTTCTGTATTGGAAATCACAAAATGGGCTCAGGAATATTTCCAGAGAACATTATCTGTGAACACAATTCACCGTGCCATCCGCCGTTGCCAGCTAAAACTCTATAGTTCAAAGAAGAAGCCGTATCTAAACACGATCCAGAAGCGCAGACGTCTTCTCTGGGCCAAGGCTCATTTAAAATGGACTGTGGCAAAGTGGAAAACTGTTCTGTGGTCAGACGAATCAAAATGTGAAGTTCTTTATGGAAATCAGGGACGCCGTGTCATTCGGACTAAAGAGGAGAAGGACGACCCGAGTTGTTATCAGCGCTCAGTTCAGAAGCCTGCATCTCTGATGGTATGGGGTTGCATTAGTGCGTGTGGCATGGGCAGCTTACACATCTGGAAAGACGCCATCAATGCTGAAAGGTATATCCAGGTTCTAGAGCAACATATGCTCCCATCCAGACGACGTCTCTTTCAGGGAAGACCTTGCATTTTCCAACATGACAATGCCAAACCACATACTGCATCAATTACAGCATCATGGCTGCGTAGAAGAAGGGTCCGGGTACTGAACTGGCCAGCCTGCAGTCCAGATCTTTCACCCATACAAAACATTTGGCGCATCATAAAACGGAAGATACGACAAAAAAGACCAACTAGAATCCTACATTAGACAAGAATGGGTTAACATTCCTATCCCTAAACTTGAGCAACTTGTCTCCTCAGTCCCCAGACGTTTACAGACTGTTGTAAAGAGAAAAGGGGATGTCTCACAGTGGGAAACATGGCCTTGTCCCAACTTTTTTGAGATGTGTTGTTGTCATGAAATTTAAAATCTCCTAATTTTTCTCTTTAAATGATACATTTTCTCAGTTTAAACATTTGATATGTCATCTATGTTCTATTCTGAATAAAATATGGAATTTTGAAACTTCCACATCATTGCATTCCGTTTTTATTTACAATTTGTACTTTGTCCCAACTTTTTTGGAATCAGGGTTGTACATATAACAAATTATCTGATAATAATCTATTATGATTAGACTTCAGGAAGTAAATACAGTATTAATTTTGTTGTTATTGAAAGAGCGATTCATAAATCTTTTGTCTTTTACTCTGAATTTTGTTCTTGATCATGAGGAAACTACTGAAACACTGGATTCTAGGACAAGCTCAGTTATCTCAAGCCCTTTTATCTGAACATCTAGTGAGTGAGTGAGCCAAACTTTTCCCCCAGAGAGTTTGGGTAATTGAGCTTATACTGTACAGTAAACCCTGCATTTACTTTCCTCAAAAAGTAGCTCAAAATGGCCTGGATTGCATCTCTCAGCTTCCCTGAAATTTGGTTCCTGGGGGCCTCCAATGTTGGCATCTCTGCATAGTCAGTGTAGAAATATGATGCTTTCATAATCCCAATCCATATTCATGGCCACCAGAAATCCTCTGGGTTACACATGTAGGAACATAATTTGAATAATTTTTCAGAAGATATCCAGGCCTCCAGATGTTGCACATCAGAGGAGACTCAGTTGTCCTTGGTGGAGTTCTGCGATCACTGAGTGTCCTTCTCGTTAGAAATGTTAAATTCGTTTTGTTTACCTGAATTTAAATTTGCTTTACTTAGCAGAATTATAGAATTGTGAATGTTCAGCAAACTTCTCGAATTTTCACTGTTGACCAAATTTATCGTGCTTCCCTTTGTTGAGCAGAATTCTCAACAAGGAATTACCTTTGACAAGCATCAAACAATCTAGAATTTTCTTTGCTGGCCCGGTTTTTAAATTTCCTTTGTTTCTCCAGAATTTTCATTGTCGACTAAATTTCAGAATGATTTCCTTTTACCACATTTATAAATTGTATTTCTTCAGCAGAGTTCTACAACCCCGATTCCAAAAAAGTTGGGACAAAGTACAAATTATAAATAAAAACGGAATGCAATAATTTACAAATCTCAAAAACTGATACTGTATTCACAATAGAACATAGACAACATATCAAATGTCGAAAGTGAGACATTTTGAAATTTCATGCCAAATATTGGCTCATTTGAAATTTCATGACAGCAACACATCTCAAAAAAGTTGGGACGGGGCAATAAGAGGCTGGAAAAGTTAAAGGGACAAAAAAGGAACAGCTGGAGGACCAAACTGCAACTCATTAGGTCAATTGGCAATAGGTCATTAACATGACTGGGTATAAAAAGAGCATCTTGGAGTGGCAGCGGCTCTCAGAAGTAAAGATGGGAAGAGGATCACCAATCCCCCTAATTCTGCGCCGACAAATAGTGGAACAATATCAGAAAGGAGTTCGACAGTGTAAAATTGCAAAGAGTTTGAACATATCATCATCTACAGTGCATAATATCATCAAAAGATTCAGAGAATCTGGAAGAATCTCTGTGCGTAAGGGTCAAGGCCAGAAAACCATACTGGGTGCCTGTGATCTTCGGGCCCTTAGACGGCACTGCATCACATACAGGCATGCTTCTGTATTGGAAATCACAAAATGGGCTCAGGAATATTTCCAGAGAACATTATCTGTGAACACAATTCACCGTGCCATCCGCCGTTGCCAGCTAAAACTCTATAGTTCAAAGAAGAAGCCGTATCTAAACACGATCCAGAAGCGCAGACGTCTTCTCTGGGCCAAGGCTCATTTAAAATGGACTGTGGCAAAGTGGAAAACTGTTCTGTGGTCAGACGAATCAAAATTTGAAGTTCTTTATGGAAATCAGGGACGCCGTGTCATTCGGACTAAAGAGGAGAAGGACGACCCGAGTTGTTATCGGCGCTCAGTTCAGAAGCCTGCATCTCTGATGGTATGGGGTTGCATTAGTGCGTGTGGCATGGGCAGCTTACACATCTGGAAAGACACCATCAATGCTGAAAGGTATATCCAGGTTCTAGAGCAACATATGCTCCCATCCAGACGACGTCTCTTTCAGGGAAGACCTTGCATTTTCCAACATGACAATGCCAAACCACATACTGCATCAATTACAGCATCATGGCTGCGTAGAAGAAGGGTCCAGGTACTGAACTGGCCAGCCTGCAGTCCAGATCTTTCACCCATAGAAAACATTTGGCGCATCATAAAACGGAAGATACGACAAAAAAGACCAACTAGAATCCTACATTAGACAAGAATGGGTTAACATTCCTATCCCTAAACTTGAGCAACTTGTCTCCTCAGTCCCCAGACGTTTACAGACTGTTGTAAAGAGAAAAGGGGATGTCTCACAGTGGTAAACATGGCCTTGTCCCAACTTTTTTGAGATGTGTTGTTGTCATGAAATTTAAAATCCCCTAATTTTTCTCTTTAAATGATACATTTTCTCAGTTTAAACATTTGATATGTCATCTATGTTCTATTCTGAATAAAATATGGAATTTTGAAACTTCCACATCATTGCATTCCGTTTTTATTTACAATTTGTACTGTCCCAACTTTTTTGGAATCGGGGTTGTACATTCGTCTTTGTTGAACAAAAGTTTAACTTTGGCAAAATTGAGAATTTTTATTTATTAGCTGGAAAGTTAGAATTATGACTGCTTAGCAGCTTTTCACACCAAAATTCAAGCACTCTCGAATTGTTTATCAGACGTTTTTTTCCCCCTCCAGAATTCTCAAATTATCATTGTTGATCCAAACGCGAGGGTTTTATTGTCCATTAGCATTCCAGAATTATTCACCAAAATCCAAGAAATATTGATATTAATCATAATAGAATTCTCTATGATTAGTCAAATTGTGCCTTAATTTAATACATTTATTTAACAGATCTCTAACTATGACTTTTAGCATTCTAGATTTTTTTTTTTTTAGAAAATTATAATCGTCTTTGTTTGTCAGAACTGTAGAATTGAACAGAACTGTAGGATTGTCACTGTTGACCAAAAGTAATCATAATCATCATCCGAGAAAAACATTCTACAGTCATGATTGTTTGCCAGAATTTTAGAATTCGGTGTTCAGCGCAGAATGGTTTCTCCAGAATAGTATTAGAGCGGCGGCTACAATTATCGACAGTCCATAATTATCGACACCTTTTCAGATTGACCAATAAAAAACAATTTTACAAAGGTGAGTTTCAGTTCCAACAGTTATCATTGGTTAATTAATCAACCGGAAGACCCCCTCACCCTTTGATCTTGTCGTCTGGTGACGCAGCTCGTTACCTGAGATGGAATTTTTTTCAGCACGATCAACAATTTTTCGGAAAACCTGGATGCTATCATCGCAGGTCAGCATGGTGGAAAGCTCATGGGCATGTTTTTACTGATCAAATTCGCCGATATTTCATGATGTCGATAATTGTGGAACGGTGCCGATAACTGTTGACAAAGGTGTCGATAATTGTGGAACGGCGTCACGTGATCTGATACACTAAGTAATCGGGAATCAACTTATTTTTTTTTCCAGTGGAAGTTTGAGTAATTATTCATGCACAGTTTACGTATTGAAAGTCTTTTCTACTTTTGCAACGGCCAAAAGATCGTTAAGGTGTCGATAATTGTAGCCGCCGCTCTAGCACCGTAATTCTAGAAATCAGATTCCTCACCAAAATTCCACTCATCTTCCCCTTATTTAGATGAATTTCATTCATTCTTATGTGCCACAGTTTTATTTAGTCCTTTGTTGAGAAATTTCTAGTAATTCATTTGTGCACCGTAGATTTAGCGCCTCCTTTATTTAACAGAATAAAAACAGAGCAACAGTCAAATTTTTATTTGTTCTTATTCCTGAACTTTGTCGATTATTATTTTTGGGTGTTTTTATTCTCGTCACTGAGGTTTTCTAGGATTTTTTGTTGCTGTTGCTGTTGTTATGTCTGTAACGAGGATTTATTGAACAGATTAAATTGGAATTTGTCGCCTGCAGATAAAGGATTCTTGAGCGTTAAGGATTAACGGAGGGAAATATCGGATTAGTGTTTGATCAGCGATGAAATAAAAACAGTGCAGTCAGACTGAGATACGACTGCGCACCATCTGTGTGTTACACTGATTACTGGTTTTAGCACACACACGGTCACACACACACACACACACACACACACCTGGCCAGTGATGACAGTGGCTAGACCAAGTCTACACACATACACCTGGATATGGCCATCAAGGCCACCATGTGGATTATGACACTCTGTTTCAGGCAGATGGACTTTAATTAAAACCACTCAGTAATTAAGAAATTGACTCATTCTGATCTGCGCGCACACACACACACACACACACACACACACACACACCAGCCCACGCTGTCCCTCTGTCAGCAAATCTGTAATTCACACACACTCGCACGCTGGAAGGAGTCCTCATCACTCAGCCTTTTCATGCAGAATGAAGGAAGGGTTTACTTTCGGATTCGGGCGTGGCACACTGCTGTGTAAAACTAAAAATGAAGATGTTTTATTTCCCAGATGATAAAAATCACACGAAAATACGATGATATAAGTGTAATTTTATGAATCGTGAAATCACACGAGCCACAAAATCTGCAGCGATTATTGGAACTGACACTGTGCAGGCTGTTCTTGTGCAGGCTTCCTGTAAGGAGGCATGGCCTCTGTGTCTGTCAGTCTCAGTGAAGGAGGTGTGGCCTGATGGTAGGGTCCAGTAAAGGAGTCATGGCCTTTATGTCTGTCATTCACAATAAAGGGGGTGTGGCTTACCTGCTTATCAAATCTATTGAAGAAGGTGTGGCCTCTCAACCTGTCAACTGTTATTAGAGGCGTGGCCTCTGTCTGTTAGTGACAAGAAAGAAGGCGTGGTCTCTCTACAAAGAAAGACTATTAGACTATTTTCCCTCGCTAAAGGCCAATTTATGCTGACAACGCAGTCCTCGCAGATGGTGTCGCAGACAGCGTCTGCGTAGCCCCCCCACCTTCGCAGACGCTCTGCGTGCACCTCCCAAAAATTGTGACTACCGCAGAAGCCTCGCAGACAAGAGGGCTCTGATTGGTCCACTCTACATCCGCTGTACACGCACTTCCGCTTCCCTACTTTCCCGGTTTGGTTTGTTTTCACGACCGCCATTTTTAAAAACACGAGCGAAGATGGAGCAGCACGAAGAGCGGTTGATCGAGGAAGTGAGGAAGTACGGACATCTATACGACTCCAGTTCTAGTCATTATAAGTAACCGGAGGATAAACACTCCACTAACCACACCCACCAACTACTCCTAGCGATTTCGCGACTTTGCGCCCCCTTGCGTTGTGGCGGTGAATAACATCGCGCACGCCTATTACTGCCCGCTCGACGATAAATTACAACTGTCTGCGGAAAGCTATCTGCGAAAGCCTTGTCGCAAGAGCATGCAGAGGTCTTAAGACTGTCTCCCCCGCTAAGACTGTACGGTGTTACCCTAATAACAAGCCATGGGTAACACAGGAAGTCAAAGCTGTCCTCAACAGGAAGAAGGCCACCTTCAGGAGCAGGGATAGGGAGGCGATGAAAGCAGCACAGCAGGAGGTGAAACGTTGCGTGAGAGAAGCTCAGGACAGCTACAGGAGAAAGGTGGAGCAGAAGCTGAAGGAGAACAGAGGGCGAACGAGTTGAATGACTTCTTCAACCGGTTCAACCAGCCCACGGCCCCCCCACCCTCTCCCTCACTGCAGCCATCTCTCCTTCTTCCCTCAACACACCTCCCCCCAGTCATCGCAGCAGCCCCTCCTCCCTCCCCCACCTCAACACAGACTCCTCCATGCATTACTGCAGACCAGGTCAGAGGTCAACTGAGAAAGCTTCACCCCAGGAACTCAACACCTCGAAGACCAAGGAGCTGGTCATTGACTTTGGGAGGTCCAGACCAAGGTCACGACCAGTTCTGATCCAGGGAGTCGAGGTGGAGGCTGTGGATTCCTACAAGTACCTCGGGCTGTGGCTGGACAGCAAGCTGGACTGGACTTGCAACACCAATCACTTATACAGTACAGGACGGGACAGAGCAGGCTATACTTCCTTAGGAGGCTGTGGTTCTTTAACATCTGCAGGAAATGCCTGTGGATGTTCTATCAGTCTGTGGTCGCCAGTGTCCTGTTTTACACCGTGGTGTGCTGGGGGGGGCAGCACATCCAAGAAGGACACATCCAGGCTGGACAAACTGATCAGGCGGGTCGGCATGAAGCTGGACTCTCTGGTGACGGTGGCAGAGAAGAGGTCTATGGGCAAACTATTGAGCATCATGGACGATGCCAGTCCCCCTCTGCACACCGTCATCAGCAAGCAGAGGAGCCTGTTCAGTGACAGAATGCTCCTTCCCAAGTGCAGGACGAACAGACTCAAAAACTCCTTTGTCCCTCACGCCATCAGACTGTACAACTCCTCTCTGGGGGGGAGGAGGGGTAACAGGAGGACAGAGGACGGGAAGGAGCAGTAGCCTAGCCTGACAAAAAGCAATACTGGAAAATCTCATCTCATCTCATCTCATTATCTCTAGCCGCTTTATCCTGTTCTACAGGGTCGCAGGCAATCTGGAGCCTATCCCAGCTGACTACGGGTGAAAGGCGGGGTTCACCCTGGACAAGTCGCCAGGTCATCACAGGGCGACACATAGACACAGACAACCATTCACACTCACATTCACACCTACAGTCAATTTAGAGTCACCAGTTAACCTAACCTGCATGTCTTTGGACTGTGGGGGAAACCGGAGCACCCGGAGGAAACCCATGCGGACACGGGGAGAACATGCAAACTCCGCACAGAAAGGCCCTCGCCGGCCACGGGGCTCAAACCCGGACCTTCTTGCTGTGAGGCGACAGCGCTAACCACTACACCACCGTGCCGCCCTAATCTAATCTAATCTAATCTAATCTAATCTAATCTAATCTAATCTATTAATGGAGGCGTGGCCTATGTGTCTGTCAGTCCCAGTCTAGAGGGCATGTTCTCGGTTTTTGTCAGTCTAAAGAAAGTAGGTGTGGCCTGAATCACCTGCTACTGTATCAAAACGGGTGCTTTAAATATATCTTTTATCACTCCATTTTCACAACCTCTCACCTCAGTCACAGCGATACACACCCCGTCCAATACACGGTTTCTGATTGGCTGAAGGCAGCTGGATATGAAAACAGTAGTAATATTAGCGTGTTCTTTAAAACATCACTTCCATGTTAAACACTCGAATGCCTTCATTAACCGATGAATGTGTTGTGTTTCATCTGCAGTATTATTACTCTATTAAGGACATCTCAGTGGGAGGGATGTGTATCTGCTACGGCCACGCCCAAGCTTGTCCTCTCAACACACTCACCAAGGTGATAACAGCGCATTCCCAAGGGTTTCATTCCTCTTATACCACAGCAATTTGGCAACAATTACAATTTTACATTTATTAAAGAATGACATCATTTTTATCTGATTATAGGTACATTTAATGTCCTGGAGTGTCCTGATAACATCCTGTTATTCTTCCTGTTGTTTGCTTTGTTGTTGTTGTGTATCAGAAACTGAGCTGTGAATGTGAGCATAACACATGTGGAGAGAGTTGTGATCGCTGTTGTCCTGGCTACAACCAGAAACCCTGGATGGCTGGAACCTTCCTCACACGTCACATCTGTGAGAGTAAGAGAACCCCCCAAAAAAGAACCCTAAAAACACCAACAGAACCAGTGTCGCCTAACACAGAGCAAAAACCAAATGGAGCAAAACATAAACCTGAAGGAATCTCACTGAAAGAATTTAATATCTACCAGGTACGACTAAGAGAACCTCAGCCCAAAGAGAACCACAACAGGACCATAAGCAGAACTTGAATAAAACGACCCTGAATACTAAAAGAGCCAAATAAAATTAAAGGATCAACATTCCAAACAATCCTAAACCTGACAGAACCAAGTGAAAGAACCAAATAAACTGGACTCCACTAGAACCAACCAAAATAATCTAAGTCTAAAACCTCACTCTCAACAGAACCAGAAGGCCAACACAATGAAACAGAACCTAACGAGAACCACACCAACCCCAAATCAAAGAACCCACATCCTCGCAGTCACAATAACAGAATGTAAAAGCCAAAAATTCCAGAAGAATCTGAACAAACAGAACCAATCAGAACAGTATCCAGTTTGACCCAAACAAAAGAGAACCTCAATCCCAATAGAACCCACCCAAAAGAATTTACTCATCCATAATCCCAACAGAATTAAACAACATATAAAACATAGCTTAGCACCTCAGGAAAATACCACAGAAATGATCCGAATGCAAGCAGGACCACAACAGAACCAAACACAATAACCCAAACCGTCAAAGAACCAAAAACAAACAAAAAAAGAACTGAACTAACTCAAAGAACCAGACGAGTTCTGAATCTGAATCCCAGCAGAACCAAAAATACCTTAAAACATTGGACTCCACAAGAACCAACCAAAAGGATCTGAATCTAAAACCTCAGTAGAATAGAACCCAAATCATTTCAGCTGAACTCCAATACAATACAGAATAACCACATTAGGTCCACACCAGAACCCAACAGAACCAAACAAAACAACGTGACATTTTTTCGTTTCTGTTTTCAGTGCTGTGATCATTTTTCTCATATATATTTTTGTGCACAGAGTGTAACTGTCACCGTAAATCAGACGAGTGTTACTACAACCAAACCGTAGCCGACATGAAACTGAGTTTAAACATTCACGGTGAATATGAAGGAGGCGGAGTCTGTCTTGGTTGCTCTGACAACACAGCTGGAATTAACTGCCAGTCGTGTGCTGATGGTTTCTATCGCCCGACTGAGGTGAGTCTCCTCACTCCAGTACGTGCTGGAATCGGTGTCCTAAATTGTTAATTTATTACGGATTAGTCATTTGTTTCCATTAAATTTAGCGATTTGTTCATCCTCCTTCCTCTTCCTCTCAGGTGAGTGCAGATGACCTCCGACCCTGCAGACCCTGCTCATGTGACCTGAGAGGCTCCGTCTCTGCGGTCTGTGTACCCGATCATACTCAGGCCAGTGCAGGTGCAGTATTTTTAGGGACATGAGCCACAATGTTAATGATTCACTGGGCTAGGCCACACCCAAATAACTCTTTTATCTGTGTTATGCCCCGCCCATTAAATATTTTAATGAGTGCTCCACAGATTTTTGCCCACGATGTTTCTTGAAGCTTATTGTTGGGTGGGTTTTGCAAAGTTCTCCAGGCATTTTAACTCAGTCACCTGTACCATGCCCCGCCCATGTAATATTTTACATGACTGTGCTCTACCTGTATAATATCTCACCTGTTCTGGTCTTCACCTACACCCATACAATATTTTAATTGAGATAAGTCCAACACATACAGTATTATACCTGTTCTATGCCCCACCCATCCAATATTATACCTGAGCTATGCCCAACCTATACAATATTATACCTGTTCTATGCCCCACCCATCCAATATTGTACCTGAGCTATGCCCCACCCATCCAATATTATACCTGAGCTATGCCCAACCTATACAATATTATACCTGTTTTATGCCCCACCCATCCAATATTGTACCTGAGCTATGCCCCACCCATACAATATTATACCTGAGCTATGCCCCACCCATACAATATTATACCTGAGCTATGCCCCACCCATACAATATTATACCTGAGCTATGCCCCACCCATCCAATATTATACTTGAGCTATGCCCCACCCATACAATATTATACCTGAGCTATGCCCCACCCATCCAATATTATACCTGAGCTATGCCCCACCCATACAATATTATACCTGAGCTATGCCCCACCCATACAATATTATACCTGAGCTATGCCCCACCCATACAATATTATACCTGTGCTATGCCCCACCCATACAATATTATACCTGTGCTATGCCCCACCCATACAATATTATACCTGAGCTATGCCCCACCCATACAATATTATACCTGAGCTATGCCCCACCCATACAATATTATACCTGTGCTATGCCCCACCCATACAATATTATACCTGTGCTATGCTCCACCCATACAATATTATACCTGAGCTATGCCCCACCCATACAATATTATACCTGAGCTATGCCCCACCCATACAATATTATACCTGAGCTATGCCCCACCCATACAATATTACACTTGTAATATGCCTCACCCATACAACACTATACCTGAGCTATGCCCCACCCATACAATATTATACCTGAGCTATGCCCCACCCATACAATATTATACCTGTGCTATGCCCCACCCATACAATATTATACCTGAGCTATGCTCCACCCATGCTATATTATACCTGAGCTATGCCCCACCCATACAATATTACACCTGAGCTATGCCCCACCCATACAATATTATACCTGTGCTATGCCCCACCCATACAATATTATACCTGAGCTATGCCCCACCCATACAATATTATACCTGAGCTATGCCCCACCCATACAATATTATACCTGAGCTATGCTCCACCCATGCTATATTATACCTGAGCTATGCCCCACCCATACAATATTACACCTGAGCTATGCCCCACCCATACAATATTACACCTGTGCTATGCCCCACCCATACAATATTATACCTGAGCTATGCCCCACCCATACAATATTATACCTGAGCTATGCCCCACCCATACAATATTATACCTGAGCTATGCCCCACCCATACAATATTATACCTGAGCTATGCCCCACCCATACAATATTATACCTGAGCTATGCCCCACCCATACAATATTATACCTGAGCTATGCCCCACCCATACAATATTATACCTGAGCTATGCCCCACCCATACAATATTATACCTGGACATATTTCACCCAAGTTTTGTGCATTTTTAATGTGTGTAGTGTTCGTATTGCACTGACAGTTCTCTACACACACACACGCACACACACACACACACACACACACACACACACACACACACACACACACACACACACACAGGGCTGCCTGCAGGTTGGTGCCGCTGTAAGCAGGGATACGCAGGTGAGACATGCGACAGGTGTGCTCTCGGCTACACTGGATTTCCTGAGTGTCAGCGCTGCAACTGCAGTGTGGAGGGCAGCATTAATAAGGACCCCTGCCAGCTCCCGTGTGTGTGTAAGGTACAGACACACACACACACAGATTCTTTATTAAATTTCTGTCGCTCTTTGCAAAACATTCATCCAGGAAACTTGTCAAAATGACAGATCGTCTAAAATGCTGCAGTGCACTGAAACACGTCGTCACGGAAACAGGACTAATCGAGTCTGAAATGAGGCCTCGTCTCACATCACTATTACACTAATTGAAACGTTTGGCAGTGAAGGTGACGTTTATCATTACCTATCGACCGGGTCCACATCCTTCATTTCCTGTTCTGTTAACCGTATCGAGATGCGTTGATATTAAATTTACATCATGGTGACGTTTAGCTTCCTTATTGGATAAAAAAAAAAACGTCGTCTTGTTTTCAGTGAAGCATTTCCACACACTGAGCCACACACACACACGTTTTCAGATTTGACTTTTCAGACAGCCGAAATTGTAATTTACGCAGGTTGTCATGGTTTCACTTCGCAATATCGTCGTTGTAAATTTATCAAAACAATTCATTGATTTCTTCATGAGTGACATATGTGGCAGATCACAGAATCCAGGGACACATGTCGGCCCGGGGGCATTTTGAGTTATTGACAGATTCAGAAAGTACAGTTTCTAAGCTTTCCAATGATGCCTTCCATGTGGAGATCTGACAATATTTGAAGAATGTGTGGCCTTTTGAAAGTGTATACTTCTTAAAACAGAAAAGGGAGAAAATTGCCCTCAAAGTTTTCCATCTCAGCTACTCTGGGTGTAGGGCGGGCACATAATGCTGCTCATTTGCATGACATTAAGGAAAGCCCTACCCCCTACGAGCTAGCACGATGCTACTTTCATGTAAACAAAGATCACCACGTCAATTTTCCTTCCATGCAAAGTATGCCCAACACAATTATGAAGTACAAAAATAAGTCCTAAAGTATACTTTAACGTTTTGTGGTTGAAAAATTACTCACACTGTAAGAAAGAAAGATAGCACGATGATGACACAACTAACACAACGCTAGTTTCATGTAAAGCCTCGGTCACAACCCGGCCGTACAGTACGCGCTCCTACGGCCGGTCTACATGCAAAAAACGCAAGAAACGCACGGAGAGCGCGCGTGTGATGTGCTGATTTTCGAGCCGCAGACCGGCCGCAGAGGTTCTTTGTCATGTCAAACAAACTCTACGGGCGCTTACGTTTTTTTTCAGGTTGCAAGACAAACTTACGGCCAACGCGCGTCTTTCTCCGTGAACAAAAAAAAAACCGCAGCGATTTGGGAAACGCCAAAAATCACACGGCCAAAAAATCGTACGTCCGGTTGTGACCTAGGCTTAACCAAACCACAACACTCTCCGTTACATGCAAAAATAACCACACAGCCTTAGATTAATAAACTTACCCCATCAGAAAGAGAAACGGCGCCTTGCCTCCGATGGAATGTAGTCCTAGAACGGTCCGTGTATCATCCGATCATTCAAGTATTCTGGAAAGTAATCTGGAAAACGAGGTTGCGGTTTTTTTTTTGCTAGAAATGGTGATCTCCGATGTAAATACCGTGTGTCTGTTTGCTTCGCGGTGTTTGCTCCTCTGCGCTCTGTTTAGTAACTCATTCCATAGTGAAATCACACGCCTGTATGCAGTTAAGTAGCCATGTGCTCAGCTCGTATCATACAGCTGATTCGCGGAAAAAAAAAACAAAAGACTTAAATCATCATGTGAATGGCCCATATGGTAATTTACCCACACCCCCCAGCAGGCTACAGTCCTGACAAAAACGAGACAATTTGCAATAAAAAATGTATGCTTTTCCAACAAAACAATCTGTTATCTGAAATACTGATTGCATTCTTCAAGATCTCAACTTGCACATTATGGAAAAAAACGAAAATCACAAATTTCGAAAAAAAAAAAGCTTCTTTTGCGATTATCTCGGATTCGTTTCGGTCAACATGTGTCCCTGGATTCGGTGAGGGGTCACATATAGAGATTTATGTCACGGTTTTGGTTCTCCATGTCCTGGATGGAGCTCGGATGAAAACTACGAGTGGCGTATATAAATAAATATACAGTATGTGTATATACGGTATACACTCCCCGGCCACTTTAATAGGAACGTGTTGTTGATTGTAAGGTCCCTGTTCTTGGCTGCAGGAGTGGAACCCGATGTGTTCTTCTGTTTTCTGTTGCATGCTGAGATGCTTTTCTGCTCACCACGGTTGTAAAGAGTGATTATTTGAGTTACTATGAGTTCCTTCCTGGCAAAAAAAAAAAACCTCAAACCATCTCAGATCTGTCCATTTTCTGATCTCTGACCCTCTCTTATCAACAAAGCGTTTGTTTTTTTCCACCCACGGAACTGTCGCTCACTCACTGGATGATGTTTTTTGTTTTTGCGCACCATTCTGTGTCGAGA
This sequence comes from Neoarius graeffei, assembly GCF_027579695.1. NCBI lineage: Eukaryota > Metazoa > Chordata > Actinopteri > Siluriformes > Ariidae > Neoarius > Neoarius graeffei. Next base: position 3,527,825 of record NC_083570.1, read on the forward strand.
CTGTTGTGTGTGAAAACCTCAGGAGTTTCTGAAATACTCAATCCAAAAATACTCATCTGGCTCAAACCGACACCCATGCGACAGTGAAAGAAAGAAAGAAAGAAAGAAAGAAAGAAAGAAAGTCACACTTCACTGTGAGATCACAATTTTTCCCGTTCTGATGTTTGAACATTATGAACATGAATAACTGAAGCGCGTGGTTTGGATCTGCGTGATTTGATGCATCAAGCGATCGGTTGATTAGAGAACGGCAGCAAGCTGGATGGATGGGTGTTCCTAATAAAGTGGATGGGGTTATGTATTGATCTTTGTTTGTTATAGTGATGTTGACCGGATGTAAAAATCCCAGCGTCTGTTTTTCTATCTTTAGCAGAAATACCCAACAATCCAATAAAAAGAAATACAACCCCGATTCCAAAAAAGTTGGGACAAAGTACAAATTGTAAATAAAAACGGAACGCAATGATGTGGAAATTATAAAATTCTATATTTTATTCAGAATAGAACATAGATGCATATCAAATGTTTAAACTGAGAAAATGTATCATTTAAAGAGAAAAATTAGGTGATTTTAAATTTCATGACAACAACACATCTCAAAAAAGTTGGGACAAGGCCATGTTTACCACTGTGAGACATCCCCTTTTCTCTTTACAACAGTCTGTAAACGTCTGGGGACTGAGGAGACAAGTTGCTCAAGTTTAGGGAGAGGAATGTTAACCCATTCTTGTCTAATGTAGGATTCTAGTTGCTCAACTGTCTTCGGTCTTTTTTGTCGTATCTTCCGTTTTATGATGCGCCAAATGTTTTCTATGGGTGAAAGATCTGGACTGCAGGCTGGCCAGTTCAGTACCCGGACCCTTCTTCTACGCAGCCATGATGCTGTAATTGATGAAGTATGTGGTTTGGCATTGTCATGTTGGAAAATGCAAGGTCTTCCCTGAAAGAGACGTCGTCTGGATGGGAGCATATGTTGCTCTAGAACCTGGATATACCTTTCAGCATTGATGGTGTCTTTCCAGATGTGTAAGCTGCCCATGCCACACGCACTAATGCAACCCCATACCATCAGAGATGCAGGCTTCTGAACTGAGCGCTGATAACAACTCGGGTCGTCCTTCTCCTCTTTAGTCCGAATGACACGGCGTCCCTGATTTCCATAAAGAACTTCAAATTTTGATTCGTCTGACCACAGAACAGTTTTCCACTTTGCCACAGTCCATTTTAAATGAGCCTTGGCCCAGAGAAGACGTCTGCGCTTCTGGATCGTGTTTAGATACGGCTTCTTCTTTGAACTATAGAGTTTTAGCTGGCGACGGCGGATGGCACGGTGACTTGTGTTCACAGATAATGTTCTCTGGAAATATTCCTGAGCCCATTTTGTGATTTCCAATACAGAAGCATGCTTGTATGTGATGCAGTGCCGTCTAAGGGCCCGAAGATCACGGGCACCCAGTATGGTTTTCCGGCCTTGACCCTTACGCACAGAGATTCTCTGAATCTTTTTGATGATGATATGCACTGTAGATGATGATATGTTCAAACTCTTTGCAATTTTACACTGTCGAACTCCTTTCTGATATTGCTCCACTATTTGTCGGCGCAGAATTAGGGGGATTGGTGATCCTCTTCCCATCTTTACTTCTGAGAGCCGCTGCCACTCAAAGATGCTCTTTTTATACCCAGTCATGTTAATGACCTATTGCCAATTGACCTAATGAGTTGCAATTTGGTCCTCCAGCTGTTCCTTTTTTGTACCTTTAACTTTTCCAGCCTCTTAGGCTACATCCACACGACAACGGCAACGAGATGTTATTTAAAAAAATATCGCGTCCAAATGGGCAACGATCAGTAAAATATCAGGTCCATATGGCAACGCAACGCTTGCTGAAAACGATGCAATACACATGCCACACCTCAAGGGGCGCTGTAAGACGGTCCCATCAGAGACACCAGAACAATAGAAGAAGTAAGGACGCATGCACATAAACTATTATGCGCGAGACTTCATATTAGCCACAAAGTCAGGAAAATCTGTTCGTAAAGTTACGTTATAATGACCAAACACAATGAAAAGTATTTTTCCAGTCTCACCTGTGAAAGGTAATCCCATGTGATCTCGTTTGGACGGTAAACCTGTTGGTACAGTTAAACGCAGCACATGAATGAGGCATCTTTATTGTCCGTTTTGACCCATCCAATATGGCGGCGAGGATGACGTATGATTCTACGCGGAAGGCGGCGTCTTTAATGGTCCGGAATAAATTGAATGCTACACGTTGATGGATTAATTTGTTCTTCTACGCCCTTTTTGAGGAATGTATTGTAGGACTTAAACCAACATCTGAAGAGGTGAGATCGCTCCTTTTTTTCCCTATTTTTGCTGGCGGGATTGACTCTGCCTTAAGGGCTATTCTCTCTCTCTCTCTCTCTCTCTCTCTCTCTCACTTTGCACCATTACACAATAAATATTCACAGTGAATATATGAACGATAAACAATTGTATCGGATTCACCTGAATCCGTTGCCGTGTGGACAGGGCCTTATTGCCCCTGTCCCAACTTTTTTGAGATGTGTTGCTGTCATGAAATTTCAAATGAGCCAATATTTATTTGGCATGAAATTTCAAAATGCCTCACTTTCGACATTTGATATGTTGTCTATGTTCTATTGTGAATACAATATCAGTTTTTGAGATTTGTAAATTATTGCATTCCGTTTTTATTTACAATTTGTACTTTGTCCCAACTTTTTTGGAATCGGGGTTGTATATTAAATAATTCTCCAAAATAAGTTTTGTGCTCAGAGTTAAACAGAGTTCTGAGCTAAACGAGAACATTTTCACTGAAACGCTCACAGTGACGTCTATAGACTTCCAGCAATTAGTTTAAATACAGGCAATTAGAGTCAGTCTGCTTGCTCCCGTGACAACCAGGCAGGATGACCTTTGACCCTGGTCAGGCTAATTATTGAGCTGTGTAGAGGTAGGCAATCGGAAACACACACACACACACACACACACGGTACAGAAGTCTCTTTTTAAGAGCTCATCCACTGTTCCGTAAACTGTAGTGAAAGGTAAAAATGTCAGCAAAGGAAAGTTTTATTTAAGGTTTGATTTAATTTATTTCTGTTGATTTGAAATTTGGATCTAAATTTTATTTCATTTGTGTAACTGATGACTTACAAAGCATTGTGCTCGGAATGGAGGGGGCGGAGCTTGTGTTTACTTTGACGAACACAAAACTCAAATCACTTCAAATTCATTTGCTCAGATTCTTACTTTCAGTAAACATTTTGGCTTTTTTGACGGCGTGAACAATGGAGTTTGCTCAAAAGTTTGTACCGCCATGTTGCTTCCTTTTGGGGGGGGTGATGTCGTTGTTGTTGTTCTTGTTGTTATCAGAAAAATAAAGGGCTTTCCTGAGAAAGACAATGGGGGTCGCCATGACACCTGCCTCTCCCAGATGCCGGTCTTTAAAGGAGAACTGAAGGCAAATTTTTTATCATCAACGTTCTATTTCTACCGACTCTCACCTATGGTCATGAGCTTTGGGTAATGACCGAAAGAACCAGATCGCGGATACAAGCGGCCGAAATGAGTTTCCTTCGCAGGGTGGCTGGGCGCTCCCTTAGGGCCTCTGCATGCTCTTGCGACAAGGCTTTCGCAGATAGCTTTTCGCAGACAGTTGTAATTTATCGTTGAGCGGGGAGTAATAGGCGTGCGCGATGTTATTCACCACCACAACGCAAGGGGGCGCGAAGTCGCAAAATCGCTAGGAGTAGTTGGTGGGTGTGGTTAGTAGAGTGTTTATCATCCGGTTACTTATAATGACTAGAACTGGAGTCATATAGATGTCCGTACTTCCTCGATCAACCGCTCTTCGTGCTGCTCCATCTTCGCTCGTGTTTTTAAAAATGGCGGTAGTGAAAACAAACCAAACCGGGAAAGTAGGGAAGCGGAAGTGCGTGTACAGTGGATGTAGAGTGGACCAATCAGAGCCCTCTTGTCTGCGACGCTGTCTGCGAGGCTTCTGCGGTGGTCACAATTTTTGGGAGGTGCGCGCAGAGCGTCTGCGAAGGTGGGGGGGCTACGCAGACTCCATCTGCGACGCCATCTGCGAGGACTGCGTTGTCAGCATAAATTGGCCTTTAGAGATAGGGTGAGAAGCACAGTTACTCGGGAGGAGCTCGGAGTAGAGCTGCTGCTCCTCCACATCGAGAGGAATCAGCTGAGGTGGCTCGGGCATCTTTTTCGGATGCCTCCTGGACGCCTCCCTGGGGAGGTGTTCCAGGCATGTCCCCCCGGGAGGAGGCCCCGGGGAAGACCCAGGACACGCTGGAGGGACTATGTCTCTCGGCTGGCCTGGGAACGCCTTGGTGTTCTTCCCGAGGAGCTGGCCGAGGTGTCTGGGGAAAGGGAAGTTTGGGCTTCCATGCTTAGAGACTGCTGCCTCCGCGACCCGGTCCCGGATAAAGCGGAAGAAGACGAGACGAGACGAGACATTCTATTTATCTCATTTTATTAAATATAGGACCGCATTTTTGACAGCTATTTTGTCACTGCTATAGTACGTTAGTTACAGAGCATTACAAAGCATTGCGCTCGGAATTGGGACATACATAGCATTTGAAATATGCTCTGTAATATATCAGTCCGTATGTCAAAGCAATGGCCGTAAACGAGATTCGCTGAGACCTGTGCGAGACATCGTAGGACGGGAGTAAAACGTACAGCGGAAATCAAAGTCACCGACGTCTGCCAATGCTGTCAAAAGACGCACGCGCCCTCTTTCGAATGCTGACGTAATCAAGCCGGAAGTTTTGTTTGTTTTGATAGCAATCAGGAAAGTTTGAAAAAAGTAGGCAGTAATCGTCATTTAAACTCGTTTTTGTGCAATACTTCGTTTGGAAAACAGTTTTCAAAATGGCAGCACTGACACCTGGCGGACACTTCTTCACGTTTCGAAGTCTCGCACAAGTCTCGTGAAGATCGTGCGGATAAGTGACAAACTAAATTCGACACAGCTAAAAACCGAAGAGGCCGATAAGTCTCATCTCATCTCATTATCTCTAGCCGCTTTATCCTTCTACAGGGTCGCAGGCAAGCTGGAGCCTATCCCAGCTGACTACGGGCGAAAGGCGGGGTACACCCTGGACAAGTCGCCAGGTCATCACAGGGCTGACACATAGACACAGACAACCATTCACACTCACATTCACACCTACGGTCAATTTAGAGTCACCAGTTAACCTAACCTGCATGTCTTTGGACTGTGGGGGAAACCGGAGCACCCGGAGGAAACCCACGCGGACACGGGGAGAACATGCAAACTCCACATAGAAAGGCCCTCGCCGGCCCCGGGGCTCGAACCCAGGACCTTCTTGCTGTGAGGCGACAGCGCTAACCACTACACCACCGTGCCACCAGGCCGATAAGTATAATATTTAATTGTGATTAGTTGCCAATACGAGTCACGATATAAGGTTGCTAAAACCGAAAGTGTAATTGAATAACACGTTAATTAAGAAATAAAGCAAGTTTAAAAATGACTTCAGTTCCCCTTTAAGTTCCGGTTTATCCATGCAGCTGAGGCTGAGGGAGCCGAACGTAGCCGAGCAGAGCTACTGTAGCTACGACAACCATTGTTGTTTAGATATTGTACATTATTCAAACATTACAGTCATTTAGCTGACGTTTTTATTCAAAGCGACTAACAATAAGTGCATGTAGCCTTGGTAGCCGAGAGAATCCAAGAGCGACCAGTGCTGAAGTACGAGTGTAAACAAATCGCCTACATATACCATCCAATATCTGGAATGATCAGGAAGTTGAAGAAGCTTGGACAAATACATTGACAAGGAATTATTTAAGTATGGTGACATCACGGTACAGTGGGCTGGTAGAGTTCTAATAGACTATAGCTTGGTGCTGATGGTTAATATGGTTATGGCTATGGTTCTGTAGTCCTGGGTGTGACTTTAAACTGCAACCGGTGGTGAGTCTCAGGTCCAGGAGGACTTGAGTATTGGGGGGAAAATGGAGTTGCACCTTAATCCCCATTGCTCCCAGGTCTGCTCGGGCCCAGAGTGGTAGCACCTGCCTGGGTTCCAGCTGTGGGTTAAATAGTACATCACCAATAGCAGCAGGGCGCTTTTTGGTACAATATGGTAGATGAACCCAACAGGGTCAATGACGCACCACCAGATGGCATGTGAAAGAGCCACTCAAATGGCCAATGGATGGCATCACTTGGCAAGTCAGTTGTCACTGCGGGGCAACTTCCATAACTGTCAGGTCTGTGGCACTTTTGTGCACCACTTGGCATCAGGTCTGGAGGTCCAGAGACACAACATGATGGGGACACGACATCATTTGTCTTACCTTCCTGTGCAAGGTGCTTCATTAGGAGAGGAGAATAGTATACGAGAGCTCATGAGGTCAGACATTCCATGGCGGCTCAGACGGGCCGTTTGTGCCGCCATTGTGGGCGACTCTGTTGCTCTGGTGTGGGCCTCGCGGCCCATCCGCGTTTCTGTGCATCCTAATGAAACAAGCAATGGACAGCCGCCGCCGCCACGTTACGGTTCTGGTATTTGGCAGACGCTTTTGTCTAAAGCGACTCACAATATATAAACCCTACATTATTAGTATTCCAATGCAATTATCCCATCGCTCTGCCCTGACTTCGTAACCAATCAGCACTGATCCTGATCAAGTTCGATTACCCGTTCTATTTCTTGATAAACTTTGGAACTAATCACAACTAGAAACAAAATAAGAAAAACCTCGTTATAACTTCATAGTATCGGAAGATAATCGGCAGATAAAAAGATAAACGAAATTCACCTCGTGGTTCACCAAGGCTACTGATTTGATATCGAGTAAGTGGTGTTTACAGTGGTGCTTGAAAGTTTGTGAACCCTTTAGAATTTTCTATATTTCTGCATAAATATGACCTAAAACATCATCAGATTTTCACACAAGTCCTAAAAGTAGATAAAGAGAACCCAGTTAAACAAATGAGACAAAAATATTATACTTGGTCATTTATTTATTGAGGAAAATGATCCGATATTACATATCTGTGAGTGGCTAAAGTATGTGACCCTTTGCTTTCAGTATCTGGTGTGACCCCCTTGTGCAGCAATAACTGCAACTAAACGTTTGCGGTAACTGTTGATCAGTCCTGCACACCGGCTTGGAGGAATTTTAGCCCGTTCCTCCGTACAGAACAGCTTCAACTCTGGGATGTTGGTGGGTTTCCTCACATGAACTGCTCGCTTCAGGTCCTTCCACAACATTTCCATTGGATTAAGGTCAGGACTTTGACTTGGCCATTCCAGAACATTAACTTTATTCTTCTTTAACCATTCTTTGGTAGAACGACTTGTGTGCTTAGGGTCGTTGTCTTGCTGCATGACTCACCTTCTCTTGAGATTCAGTTCATGGACAGATGTCCTGACATTTTCCTTTAGAATTTGCTGATATAATTCAGAATTCATTGTTCCATCAATGATGGCAAGCCGTCCTGGCTCAGATGCAGCAAAACAGGCCCAAACCATGAGACTACCACCACCATGTTTCACAGATGGGATAAGGTTCTTATGTTGGAATGCAGTGTTTTCCTTTCTCCAAACATAACGCTTCTCATTTAAACCAAAAAGTTCTATTTTGGTCTCATCCATCCTCAAAACATTTTTCCAATAGCCTTCTGGCTTGTCCACGTGATCTTTAGCAAACTGCAGACGAGCAGCAATGTTCTTTTTGGAGAGCAGTGGCTTTCTCCTTGCAACCCTGCCATGCACACCATTGTTGTTCAGTGTTCTCCTGATGGTGGACTCATGAACATTAACATTAGCCAATGTGAGAGAGGCCTTCAGTTGCTTAGAAGTTACCCTGGGGTCCTTTGTGACCTCGCCGACTATTACACGCCTTGCTCTTGGAGTGATTTTTGTTGGTCGACCACTCCTGGGGAGGGTAACAATGGTCTTGAATTTCCTCCATTTGTACACAATCTGTCTGACTGTGGATTGGTGGAGTCCAAACTCTTTAGAGATGGTTTTGTAACCTTTTCCAGCCTGATGAGCATCAACAACACTTTTTCTGAGGTCCTTAAAAGTTAAAAGTGTAATTGGTCAGACTTCTGCTATTCGCTTCCATTGTATTTTTTGAGTCTTTACACTACACTTGTGAAACAAAATGTGCTCATTAGTACTAAATAACGCTTCGATTCATGAACAAGTGCTTTCTTTCTTACTATTTTGAAAATAGATCGAGTTCACAGCCATGGGTTTTGAACAAAAAGCCCCTGATGCGGCTCACAGCTCGGTGATGTTTGTTAGAGATGATGCGAGTATCATTGATAATGTGTATATATGCGATATTTACTGTATGGACATGGGATCAGAAAACAGTTTTATTTATAAGCAGCAGCCACATGGGCGCATAGGGGACTGATTTTTATCTCTCTATTATCTCTAGCCGCTTTATCCTGTTCTACAGGGTCGCCGGCGAGCTGGATCCTATCCCAGCTGACTACGGGCGAAAGGCGGGGTTCACCCTGGACAAGTCGCCAGGTCATCACAGGGCTGACACATAGACACAGACAACCATTCACACTCACATTCACACCTACGCTCAATTTAGAGCCACCAGTTAACCTAACCTGCATGTCTTTGGACTGTGGGGGAAACCGGAGCACCCGGAGGAAACCCACGCGGACACGGGGAGAACATGCAAACTCCACACAGAAAGGCCCTCGCCGGCCACGGGGCTCGAACCCGGACCTTCTTGCTGTGAGGCGACAGCGCTAACCGCTACACCACCGTGCCGCCACTGTATGAAGTTTCAGTTTAAAAAATTGTGAGATTGTTTTCAGTTTTGTAAAACTTTTCAATAATATGCAGAATCTATTAATACTGCTTCTCTCTCTCTCTCTCTCTCTGTAGGAGAATGTTGAAGGGGAGAACTGTGAGCGGTGTAAAGTGGGATATTATAATCTCCATGGCGACCATTACGGCGGGTGTGATAAGTGTTACTGCTCTGGAGTCTCCAGTGTGTGTGTGGAGTCGCAGTGGGAACACACCAATGTATGACACTCGTATGTGTGTGTGTGTGTGTGTGTGTATGAGAGAGAGAGAGATCATTAACTTAGGCTCACTTAACAATAAATACACACACAAACATAACACTATTTAGTTCTCTGCTTAAAGGTTAATAGTGCGTATGGGGGAAACAAGGGCAGTAGGGCAAGGTGTGTGTGTGTGTGTGTGTGTGTGTGTGTGTGTGTGTGTGCACACGTGTGCATTAACAGCCACATGCATTTGTCTCTGCAATTAACCTGACCTTGAGTTCTCCCTTCAAAGCTGGGCTAAATTTAATCACTGCCCAACGGTGTGTGTGTGTGTGTGTGTAAGATGCAAGTAATCTATCTAAAATGAACCCCTCTGCTATGGTTAAAAAGATCATTTAGCCTTTAGTGTCACTCCATTGTTGTTTGCATATAACACACACACACACACACACACACACACACACACACACACCTCAAACTGTCCCACAGCCCTTGTTCCCCCCCCCCCCCACACACACACACACCATTAACATCTAAACCGTGTGTGTATGTGTAAAAAGTGTATTTGTTGCTAACGGATGTTCGCCAGCTAACAGGCATCCCTGAGATGAAAAGGGGCGGAGTTAAGGTTGAGTCTGATCAGTGGATCACAGAAGTTTTATTGCTCGTGTTACTCGCCTGTGTCCCAGTGCATTGATGCCAAACAGGCTCTTGGCTTGTGATTGGCCGCTCGAATACAACATAAGCCACGCCCTTTTTTGCCTCTGTGTAAAGCAGCTAGTGCTGATGGCTAACTGTAGCCTGTGCTTGTATCTGTCGCTCTACAGATCACTGAAATGTCCGGTTGGTATTTGACGGGCGCGCAACGAGAGGGGCGAGTGTGGGCGGCCCCTGATTTAACCACGCCCCATCGTGTGACGGTCAATTATAAAGAAGCTGAGGCTCAGCTGACCCCGCCCTATTACTGGAATGCTCCGCCCTCTTACTTGGGGAACAAGGTGAGATGAGTTCAAAGACACGGTTATTTTAAATAATTATTTAACCTGAAATAACTTTCACAATATTTGTGTGTGTGTGTGAGAGAGAATGAAAGAAGATGTTCATAATTAAGCTTTTTGCTGACTGTGTAAACAAAAGCCCAGCTGTGTTTAGTTCCCTCGCATCTGTTTGTGTCAGACATTGAGACCCAACACACACACACACACACACACACACACTGAGCTCTTACATACACAGACATTGCTATGACATCTTCAGGACTCTGTGTGTGTGTGTGTGTGTGTGTGTGTGTGTGTGTGTGTGTGTGTGTGTGCGCGTAGATTTTGGCATACGGAGGCTATCTGACGTACACACTTTCCTGCGATGGAGACGGGCCAATCAAAATGACCGAAGACTCTGATGTCATCATAGAGGTGAGTGTGTCCTGATGACATCACCACTGACCCGTGACCCCCAAATGAACATCAATAATGTGAACTAGAAAGAAAGAGTGAGGCAGAGTGGTAGTGTGTGTGTCTCTGTCTCTGTCTCTCTCTCTCTCTCTCTCTCTCTTTATCTGCTTGTTTGTTATTTTTAGGGCTGATTGTGGATTTTTTGTTGATATTTTCATGGCAATTTTTATTCATATATATATATACAGTGGGGCAAAAAAGTATTTAGTCAGCCACCAATTGTGCAAGTTCTCCCACTTAAGAAGATGAGAGAGGCCTGTAATTTTCATCATAGGTACACTTCAACTATGAGAGACAGAATGGGGGGAAAGAATCCAGGAAATCACATTGTAGGATTTTTAATGAATTAATTGGTAAATTCCTCGGTAAAATAAGTATTTGGTCACCTACAAACAAGCAAGATTTCTGGCTCTCACAGACCTGTAACAACTTCTTTAAGAGGCTCCTCTGTCCTCCACGCGTTACCTGTATTAATGGCACCTGTTTGAACTCGTTATCAGTATAAAAGACACCTGTCCACAACCTCAAACAGTCACACTCCAAACTCCACTATGGCCAAGACCAAAGAGCTGTCAAAGGACACCAGAAACAAAATTGTAGACCTGCACCAGGCTGGGAAGACTGAATCTGCTATAGGTAAGCAGCTTGGTGTGAAGAAATCAACTGTGGGAGCAATTATTAGAAAATGGAAGACAGACAAGACCACTGATAATCTCCCTCGATCTGGGGCTCCACGCAAGATCTCACCCCGTGGGGTCAAAATGATCACAAGAACGGTGAGCAAAAATCCCAGAACCACACGGGGGGACCTAGTGAATGACCTGCAGAGAGCTGGGACCAAAGTAACAAAGGCTACCATCAGTAACGCACTACGCCGCCAGGGACTCAAATCCTGCGGTGCCAGACGTGTCCCCCTGCTTAAGCCAGTACATGTCCAGGCCCGTCTGAAGTTTGCTAGAGAGCATGTGGATGATCCAGAAGAGGATTGGGAGAATGTCATATGGTCAGATGAAACCATTTTGGTAAAAACTCAACTTGTTGTGTTTGGAGGAGAAAGAATGCTGAGTTGCATCCAAAGAACACCATACCTACTGTGAAGCATGGGGGTGGAAACATCATGCTTTGGGGCTGTTTTTCTGCAAAGGGACCAGGACGACTGATCCGTGTAAAGGAAAGAATGAATGGGGCCATGTATCATGAGATTTTGAGTGAAAACCTCCTTCCATCAGCAAGGGCATTGAAGATGAAACGTGGCTGGGTCTTTCAGCATGACAATGATCCCAAACACACCGCCCGGGCAACGAAGGAGTGGCTTCGTAAGAAGCATTTCAAGGTCCTGGAGTGGCCTAGCCAGTCTCCAGATCTCAACCCCATAGAAAATCTTTGGAGGGAGTTGAAAGTCTGTGTTGCCCAGCGACAGCCCCAAAACATCACTGCTCTAGAGGAGATCTGCATGGAGGAATGGGCCAAAATACCAGCAACAGTGTGTGAAAACCTTGTGAAGACTTACAGAAAACGTTTGACCTCTGTCATTGCCAACAAAGGGTATATAACAAAGTATTGAGATGAACTATTGTTATTGACCAAATACTTATTTTCCACCATAATTTGCAAATAAATTCTTGTCAATGTGATTTTCTGGATTTTTTTTTCTCATTCTGTCTCTCATAGTTGAAGTGTACCTATGATGAAAATTACAGGCCTCTCTGATCTTTTTAAGTGGGAGAACTTGCACAATTGGTGACTGACTAAATACTTTTTTGCCCCACTGTGTGTGTGTGTGTATATATATATATATATATATATGAGCAAAAGTCTTCGGCCCCCTAGTTTTTCTTCCAATACAAACTTTCTATTTTATGAATTCTACATGATCGAGTCGAGACATTACAAAAACATTTTAGAGTTTAAAATGTTTGTTTTCTTCCCAGCAAAAAATTTTAATGTTACAGAAAGAAAAACAAATGTTCGTAATATATCTGAGCACCATATTACCACTTTTAAGAGACACTTTTCAGATGAAAAAAGAAACCATAATGAAGGCTGCTGGGTTTTGGTGTAAAATGAAGAAGTGAGTGTGACAGTCAAAGCATCCAGAAGAACTGTGAAAACCTACAGATCATTTCCGCATAAAACTATTTTCTTTAAAGCGAGACGGCCTTTCGATCTCGTAAAATCAGTGAAATTTAGTTCCATCTGAAATGTGGTGATTGTGATATCTGTTTATTTCTGTAATATCTCGCAAAATATCAGGCCATTCTGTGGCTGGGAAGTTATTTAATTTGAGGGGATTAAAGCAAATAATGTGCATGAAATCGCTCACTTGGCGCAGTCAAGCAGACAGAGGAAGTCCGTGTGCGCATGCGCAGGTTTACCTTCTTCTTCTTCTTTTGGGTTTTACGGCAGCTGGCATCCACAGTGTTGCATTACTGCCATCTACAGGTTTCCCTTTGAGTGTGCACTGACAGTTCCATCATTCTGTCGCTAAACGAACAGCTGATCACACCGAGGTGCTCGCTGAGCGCCCATATTTATTAGTTTGGTCCTGTGTTTCCTTTCCTTCGTACAGTGGTGCTTGAAAGTTTGTGAACCCTTTAGAATTTTCTATTTTTCTGCATAAATATGACCTAAAACATCAGATTTTCACGCAAGTCCTAAAAGTAGATAAAGAGAACCCAGTTAAACAAATGAGACAAAAATATTATACTTGTTCATTTATTTATTGAGGAAAATAATCCAATATTACATATCTGTGAGTGGCAAAAGTATGTGAACCTTTGCTTTCAGTATCTGGTGTGACCCCCTTGTGCAGCAATAACTGCAACTAAACATTTGCGGTAACTGTTGATCAGTCCTGCACACCGGCTTGGAGGAATTTTAGCCCGTTCCTCCGTACAGAACAGCTTCAACTCTGGGATGTTGGTGGGTTTCCTCACATGAACTGCTCGCTTCAGGTCCTTCCACAACATTTCCATTGGATTAAGGTCAGGACTTTGACTTGGCCATTCCAAAACATTCACTTTATTCTTCTTTAACCATTCTTTGGTAGAACGACTTGTGTGCTTAGGGTCGTTGTCTTGCTGCATGACCCACCTTCTCTTGAGATTCAGTTCATGGACAGATGTCCTGACATTTTCCTTTAGAATTCACTGGCATAATTCAGAATTCATTGTTCCATCAATGATGGCAAGCCGTCCTGGCCCAGATGCAGCAAAACAAGCCCAAACCATGATACTACCACCACCATGTTTCACAGATGGGATAAGGTTCTTATGCTGGAATGCAGTGTTTTCCTTTCTCCAAACATAATGCTTCTCATTTAAACCAAAAAGTTCTATTTTGGTCTCATCCGTCCACAAACATTTTTCCAATAGCCTTCTGGCTTGCTCACATGATCTTTAGCAAACTGCAGATGACCAGCAATGTTCTTTTTGGAGAGCAGTGGCTTTCTCCTTGCAACCCTGCCATGCACACCATTGTTGTTCAGTGTTCTCCTGATGGTGGACTCATGAACATTAACATTAGCCAATGTGAGAGAGACCTTTGGCTGCTTAGAAGTTACCCTGGGGTCCTTTGTGACCTCGTCGACCATTACACGCCTTGGTCTTGGAGTGATCTTTGTTGGTCGACCACTCCTGGGGAGGGTAACAATGGTCTTGAATTTCCTCCATTTGTACACAATCTGTCTGACTGTGGATTGGTGGAGTCCAAACTCTTTAGAGATGGTTTTGTAACCTTTTCCAGTCTGATGAGCATCAACAACGCTTTTTCTGAGGTCCTCAGAAATCTCCTTTGTTCGTGCCATGATACACTTCCACAAACATGTGTTGTGAAGATCAGACTTTGATAGATCCCTGTTCTTTAAATAAAACAGGGTGCCCACTCACACCTGATTGTCATCCCATTGATTGAAAACACCTGACTCTAATTTCACCTTCAAATTAACTGCTAATCCTAGAGGTTCACATACTTTTGCCACTCACAGATATGTAATATTGGATCATTTTCCTTAATAAATACAGTAAATAACCAAGTATAATATTTTTGTCTCATTTGTTTAACTGGGTTCTCTTTATCTACTTTTAGGACTTGTGTGAAAATCTGATGATGTTTTCGGTCATATTTATGCAGAAATATAGAAAATTCTAAAGGGTTCACAAACTTTCAAGCACCACTGTATATAACATAACGTCTTTTCTTCTTCTCGCTTTCTTTCCGTTACTGTAGTCGCTCTTTCACGTTTCATTCGCACACTCACGTCCTCCATTTTTCTCTCCTGTTTCAAATTTGCCTTGTGTGAACGGGGAAAGCCTGCCATGGGATGTGATGCCATGGGATGTGACGTAGTATCTTGTATCGGGTCATGGTGAAGCAGGAAAAAATAGCGCAGAATTTCAGGCCACGTGGAGATAAATTCATTAATTGTTCTATTTTTAAAAACAAATATTGAAGTTGGAAGTCTGTGATTCAAATTCAGTAGCTTTCGGTCACTAAACAAAAATAATTGGGTGTCGGGAAAATTCTTTTTATGACCTATGATTTATGAAAACTCTGAAAGGCAGTACAGCTTTAAAGCAAAGGGTCGTCTCACACCAAATATTGACTTTGTTTCATTTATTACGGCTCACTGATTGCTGTTTATAGTATTTTTTATGCCTCCGCCGCTGTAAGGTGCAGGAGGCATTATGTTTTCGGGTTGTCCGTCCGTCCCGAGACCTTGTGAACGCGATATCTCAAAGGCTAATGAAAGGAGTTTCACCAAACTTTCACCATTTGTGCGCTTTGGGACAAACATGAACTGATTAGATTTTGAGATCAAAAGGTCTAAGGTCAAGGTCACTGTGAGGTCGAATGTCTGTCCGAAAACCTTGTGAACACAATATCTCCAAGGCTGATACAAGTGATTTCACCAGGTCAAGATTACTGTGAGGTCAAATGTCCATCCCCAAATCACAACTTAATAAGGCGTGTAGTCTACCGGGCGGAGGCGTCCCCATCGACACCTTGGCGTCGAGTTCTATATAGTTTTAATGTTGAAACATTTCTTTTCATTATTTTTAAGCCATTTTTGGTCGACAGCATTTCTTTACATGCGCCTCAGACTGTATAGTGTTTATGTATGTTTTTGGTTTTTTTCTATTTCTTGAGGTGAATTTTTGTTATTTTGGGGTTAAAATTTTGTTCTGTATTTTCATCAGATTTGTCTTGTTTTTTGGGAGATATTTCTTCATTTTACAGGTTGATTTTTATTACAACCCCGATTCCAAAAAAGTTGGGACAAAGTATAAATTGTAAATAAAAACGAAATGCAATAATTTACAAATCTCAAAAACTGATATTTTATTCATAATAGAACATAGACAACATATCAAATGTCGAAAGTGAGACATTTTGAAATTTCATGACAGCAACACATCTCAAAAAAGTTGGGACAGGGGCAATAAGAGGCTGGAAAAGTTAAAGGTACAAAAAAGGAACAGCTGGAGGAACAAATTGCAACTCATTAGGTCAATTGGCAATAGGTCATTAACATGACGGGGTATAAAAAGAGCATCTTGGAGTGGCAGCGGCTCTCAGAAGTAAAGATGGGAAGAGGATCACCAATCCCCCTAATTCTGCGCCGACAAATAGTGGAGCAATATCAGAAAGGAGTTCGACAGTGTAAAATTGCAAAGAGTTTGAACATATCATCATCTACAGTGCATAATATCATCAAAAGATTCAGAGAATCTGGAAGAATCTCTGTGCGTAAGGGTCAAGGCCGGAAAACCATACTGGGTGCCCGTGATCTTCGGGCCCTTAGACGGCACTGCATCACATACAGGCATGCTTCTGTATTGGAAATCACAAAATGGGCTCAGGAATATTTCCAGAGAACATTATCTGTGAACACAATTCACCGTGCCATCCGCCGTTGCCAGCTAAAACTCTATAGTTCAAAGAAGAAGCCGTATCTAAACACGATCCAGAAGCGCAGACGTCTTCTCTGGGCCAAGGCTCATTTAAAATGGACTGTGGCAAAGTGGAAAACTGTTCTGTGGTCAGACGAATCAAAATGTGAAGTTCTTTATGGAAATCAGGGACGCCGTGTCATTCGGACTAAAGAGGAGAAGGACGACCCGAGTTGTTATCAGCGCTCAGTTCAGAAGCCTGCATCTCTGATGGTATGGGGTTGCATTAGTGTGTGTGGCATGGGCAGCTTACACATCTGGAAAGACACCATCAATGCTGAAAGGTATATCCAGGTTCTAGAGCAACATATGCTCCCATCCAGACGACGTCTCTTTCAGGGAAGACCTTGCATTTTCCAACATGACGATGCCAAACCACATACTGCATCAATTACAGCATCATGGCTGCGTAGAAGAAGGGTCCGGGTACTGAACTGGCCAGCCTGCAGTCCAGATCTTTCACCCATAGAAAACATTTGGCGCATCATAAAACGGAAGATACGACAAAAAAGACCAACTAGAATCCTACATTAGACAAAAATGGGTTAACATTCCTATCCCTAAACTTGAGCAACTTGTCTCCTCAGTCCCCAGACGTTTACAGACTGTTGTAAAGAGAAAAGGGGATGTCTCACAGTGGGAAACATGGCCTTGTCCCAACTTTTTTGAGATGTGTTGTTGTCATGAAATTTAAAAT
>NC_083570.1:3550000-3560000 GCF_027579695.1 Neoarius graeffei
TAACCCACATGTAGGGTTCTGGAGTTTCCTTCAAAAAGATGAACTCTGGGTTCTAGGTTTAACTTTCTAACAGTAGGTGGTGGAACAACAGTAGGTTCTTTCTTCGGTTTGTAGCTCTGGGGGAACCTTAACGAATTGACATTAAACCTTAGTGCAGAGGTTTTCCTTTCATAGAAGGTTCCAGGTAGAACATATTTACAAAGCTAGAACATTGATATCACCTAAAGAAAACACGAGTGTGTGATTAGATTAGTCGTTATGTGTTTTTGATGGACTCAGTGTCCTACAGTGACGTGTGTGTGTGTGTGTGTGTGTGTAACAGGAATGTAGACACCACACCACAGGCCCAAACTGTGATGTGTGTGCTCCTGGTTACTATGGTGATGCCACCAGAGGAACCCCTGACGACTGCCAGCCATGTGCCTGTCCTCTACTGACGCCCTCCAACAAGTGTGTGATGTCACTTCCTCTCTAATTATAATCATGAAATGATTCATATTGACTGACAGTGCCAGTCAGAAGTTTGTACACCCCTTCTAATTCAGTGTGTTTCTTTATTTTTATTCATTAAGTCACTTCACGTCTTAAAGTAACGATGGACGTTGTTTCTCTTTCTTTAGTTGTTCGGTTCATGATGCAACACTGTATGGATTAGTACAGCTGTGGAATAGAGCTATTTACTGTCTAGTATTTTTATTATTTGCTGTTTGATCTCAAACGCATTAGGAAGGCAAGAAACTCATGCACTAATTAACTTTTGACGAGACACAGCTGTTAATTGAAAACATTCCAGGTGACTCCCTCATGAAGCGGGTTAAGAAAATGCCAACAGTGTGGAAAAAGTAATCAAGGGAAACACTGGATACGCTGTAGAATTTAAAATATCAAACCTTTTTTTTTTTTTACAAATTTGACTTTGACTTGAAAAATTTTACTTTGAGTTGAAATTTAACTTGAAATTTGGATTGAAATTTGACTTTGACTTGAAATTTGATTTTGAGTTGAACTTTGACTTCAACTTTGACTTGAAATTTAACTTAAAATTTGATTTTGATGTGAGCTCTGGCTTGAAATTTGACTTTGAGTTGAACTTGGACTTGAAATTTGATTTGAAATTTGACTTTGGCTTGAACTTTGACTTGAAATTTGATTTTGAGTTGAACTTTGACTTCAACTTTGACTTGAAATTTAACTTGAAATTTGACTTGAACTTTGACTTTGAGATTAACTTTGACTTGAAATTTAACTTAAAATTTGATTTTGATGTGAGCTTTGGCTTGAAATTTGACTCTGAGTTGAACTTTGACTTGAAATTTGATTTGAAATTTGGATTGAAATTTGACTTTGGCTTGAACTTTGACTTGAAATTTGATTTGAAATTTGGATTGAAATTTGACTTTGGCTTGAACTTTGACTTGAAATTTGATTTTGAGTTGAACTTTGACTTCAACTTTGACTTGAAATTTAACTTGAAATTTGACTTCAACTTTGACTTTGAGATGAACTTTGACTTGAAATTTAACTTAAAATTTGATTTTGATGTGAGCTTTGGCTTGAAATTTGACTTTGAGTTGAACTTGGACTTGAAATTTGATTTGAAATTTGACTTTGACTTGAAATTTGATGTTTCTGATGTTATTTCATAGTTCTGATGTTGTCAGTATTGTTCTACAATGTAGAGAATAGTCACAATACAGAAACACCTATCAATGAGTAGAGTAGCGGTGTACAAACTTTTGACTGGTACTCTATATGAGATGTTATAAGTAGAACCTGGTGGCTCAGTTACGCATGGGACAGCACGTCAAGCTATTTACAGTGTTTAATTTGAGACGTTACTGCCCGAGTCACATCAAGGTTCCTCAGAAAAATAAACAAAAACCTTCTCCGTGGTGTAAAGGTCCTGAGTTCTCCAGTCAGCGAAATTTTCCTGATAGATACAGGTCTGATTCGCTGAGGCGCTAAGCTAACAATCACTCCATTCTAGCATGCTAATGACTAATCCCTTCTGCTCAGCCTCGGCAGGCAAGAGAACCCAGCAGCTGAACATTCCAGTGCCCCGAGCACACAGGCTAAAGAAAGAGAAGCCCCCCCCCCAGCCACCACCACCACCACCACCATTCCCAATAAACTGCCCCAGCCAGGAATGCGACGGTGTCGGAAATAGCCGGAGTGTTAGCGCTAAGCCGAAACCTGACCTTCCCTTCCACACCGGCTATCTTTGGGATCTCTGCGGTTCCGAGCTGCAGTTTGTTCCAGACATGTCGCGGTGCTCGTGTGGGGCATAACGATGGCGTCTCTCACTCACTTCTTTTTGCTTTTTCTTCTTTCGGTGATGGCGTTTGCGCAAAAACGACGCAGCTTCAGTCCAACCTGCCACCAGGACGAAGATGGTCAGCTGGTCTGTGATCGGTGCCGAGTGGGTTACGCCGGTCCTCGCTGCGACAGGTGAGTCAGCGTTCATCCTTCAACAAACACTAGTGAAAATACCGCAGGGTCCGACGTCTATCACAACATCGTAGCACGTTTAACGAAACCATGGGTTTTAACGTCCGATCGGCTGCGGGATGTGCTGAGTAACACTGAGACATTGGAGGGATGGATGGAGAAGAGGATAGCGTGAGTGAGAGAGAAAGAGAGGGAGATACGGAATGAAGATGAAAGGGGAAAGAAGGGAAATAAAAATAATCAATAAAGGAATTGAGAGAGAGAGAGAGAGAGAAGGGCAGGAAAAGGAAAACAAGAAAGGGAAGGAAAGAGGAGTTTCACAACATTAAATGCAACTCTAAATGGATAAAAATAAATACAAACGTGTGATCTTTGCCACACTGCTGTGCTGTATGAGGAATAAAACACACAGGGACGTGCTGTTACAGGAAATCAATCAACTTCAGAGTGACCGTAATCACGCTTTCACTGGCTAAACCCATTTCAAAAAAATCAAAAATTCTATTTTTAGACGTGAAATAAAAGTGAACGTCACACTGTTTATATCGCACGCTAGACTGTGATTCGTGCTCACGGAAACTCGCTCATACAGACGACTCTCTGGTGGGAGGCGTGTGTGTGTGTGTGTGTGTGTGTGTGTGTGTGTGTGTGTTGTGCCAGGTTTAGTTTCGCACAAAACGACTGAATGACAGCAAAAAATAGAATCTGGCTCACAAAATGGGGTCGATGACCTTTGACCCTGGTGCTACAGACAGATGGAAGGAAGCGTCCACTGTGACGTCCTGAAGAGGCAGCGAGCTCAGAGCTTCACCTGTGATTAATCTACTACAGATGGACTGGGGGGGCATGAGGATGATAGGAGGTGGAGTTTGGGGCATGAGGATGATAGGAGGCGGAGTTTGGGGCATGAGGATGATAGGAGGCGGAGTTTGGGGCATGAGGATGATAGGAGGTGGAGTTTGGGGCATGAGGATGATAGGAGGTGGAGTTTGGGGCATGAGGATGATAGGAGGCGGAGTTTGGGGCATGAGGATGATAGGAGGCGGAGTTTGGGGCATGAGGATGATAGGAGGTGGAGTTTGGGGCATGAGGATGATAGGAGGTGGAGTTTGGGGCATAAGGATGATAGGAGGTGGAGTTTGGGGCATGAGGATGAAAGGAGGTGGAGTTTGGGGCATAAGGATGATAGGAGGCGGAGTTTGGGGCATGAGGATGATAAGAGGTGGAGTTTGGGGCATGAGGATGATAGGAGGCGGAGTTAAGACATGAGGATGATAAGAGGTGGAGTCTGGGGCATGAGGATGATAGGAGGCGGAGTTAAGACATGAGGATGATAAGAGGTGGAGTCTGGGGCATGAGGATGATAGGAGGTGGAGTTTGGGGCATGAGGATGATAGGAGGCAGAGTTAAGACATGAGGATGATAAGAGGTGGAGTTTGGGGCATGAGGATGATAGGAGGCAGATTTTTTTCTGGCATGAGGATGATAGGAGGTGGAGTTGAGAAATGAGGATGATAGGAGGTGGAGTTAAGACATGAGGATGATAAGAGGTGGAGTCTGGGGCATGAGGATGATAGGAGGTGGAGTTTGGGGCATGAGGATGATAAGAGGTGGAGTTTGGGGCATGAGGATGATAGGAGGTGGAGTTTGGGGCATGAGGATGATAAGAGGTGGAGTTTGGGGCATGAGGATGATAGGAGGCGGAGTTTGGGGTATGAGGATGATAGGAGGTGGAGTTGGGGCATGAGGATGATAAGAGGTGGAGTTTGGGGCATGAGGATGATAGGAGGCGGAGTTTGGGGCATGAGGATGATAGGAGGCGGAGTTTGGGGCATGAGGATGATAGGAGGTGGAGTTTGGGGCATGAGGATGATAGGAGGTGGAGTTTGGGGCATGAGGATGATAGGAGGCGGAGTTTGGGGCATGAGGATGATAGGAGGCGGAGTTTGGGGCATGAGGATGATAGGAGGTGGAGTTTGGGGCATGAGGATGATAGGAGGTGGAGTTTGGGGCATAAGGATGATAGGAGGTGGAGTTTGGGGCATGAGGATGAAAGGAGGTGGAGTTTGGGGCATAAGGATGATAGGAGGCGGAGTTTGGGGCATGAGGATGATAAGAGGTGGAGTTTGGGGCATGAGGATGATAGGAGGCGGAGTTAAGACATGAGGATGATAAGAGGTGGAGTCTGGGGCATGAGGATGATAGGAGGCGGAGTTAAGACATGAGGATGATAAGAGGTGGAGTCTGGGGCATGAGGATGATAGGAGGTGGAGTTTGGGGCATGAGGATGATAGGAGGCAGAGTTAAGACATGAGGATGATAAGAGGTGGAGTTTGGGGCATGAGGATGATAGGAGGCAGATTTTTTTCTGGCATGAGGATGATAGGAGGTGGAGTTGAGAAATGAGGATGATAGGAGGTGGAGTTAAGACATGAGGATGATAAGAGGTGGAGTCTGGGGCATGAGGATGATAGGAGGTGGAGTTTGGGGCATGAGGATGATAAGAGGTGGAGTTTGGGGCATGAGGATGATAGGAGGTGGAGTTTGGGGCATGAGGATGATAAGAGGTGGAGTTTGGGGCATGAGGATGATAGGAGGCGGAGTTTGGGGTATGAGGATGATAGGAGGTGGAGTTGGGGCATGAGGATGATAAGAGGTGGAGTTTGGGGCATGAGGATGATAGGAGGCGGAGTTTGGGGCATGAGGATGATAGGAGGTGGAGTTTGGGGCATGAGGATGATAGGAGGTGGAGTTTGGGGCATGAGGATGATAGGAGGTGGAGTTTGGGGTATGAGGATGATAGGAGGTGGAGTTTGGGGCATGAGGATGATAAGAGGTGGAGTTTGGGGCATGAGGATGATAGGAGGTGGAGTTTGGGGCATGAGGATGATAGGAGGTGGAGTTTGCGGCATGAGGATGATAGGAGGCGGAGTTAAGACATGAGGATGATAAGAGGTGGAGTCTGGGGCATGAGGATGATAGGAGGTGGAGTTTGGGGCATGAGGATGATAGGAGGTGGAGTTTGGGGCATGAGGATGATAGGAGGCGGAGTTAAGACATGAGGATGATAGGAGGTGGAGTTTGGGGCATGAGGATGATAGGAGGCGGAGTTTGGGGCATGAGGATGATAGGAGGTGGAGTTTGGGGCATGAGGATGATAAGAGGTGGAGTTTGGGGCATGAGGATGATAGGAGGTGGAGTTTGGGGCATGAGGATGATAAGAGGTGGAGTTTGGGGCATGAGGATGATAGGAGGCGGAGTTTGGGGTATGAGGATCATAGGAGGTGGAGTTGGGGCATGAGGATGATAAGAGGTGGAGTTTGGGGCATGAGGATGATAGGAGGCGGAGTTGGGGCATGAGGATGATAAGAGGTGGAGTTTGGGGCATGAGGATGATAGGAGGTGGAGTTTGGGGTATGAGGATGATAGGAGGTGGAGTTTGGGGCATGAGGATGATAAGAGGTGGAGTTTGGGGCATGAGGATGATAGGAGGTGGAGTTTGGGGCATGAGGATGATAGGAGGTGGAGTTTGTGGCATGAGGATGATAGGAGGCGGAGTTAAGACATGAGGATGATAAGAGGTGGAGTCTGGGGCATGAGGATGATAGGAGGTGGAGTTTGGGGCATGAGGATGATAGGAGGCGGAGTTAAGACATGAGGATGATAGGAGGTGGAGTTTGGGGCATGAGGATGATAGGAGGTGGAGTTTGGGGCATGAGGATGATAGGAGGCGGAGTTAAGACATGAGGATGATAAGAGGTGGAGTCTGGGGCATGAGGATGATAGGAGGTGGAGTTTGGGGCATGAGGATGATAGGAGGTGGAGTTTGGGGCATGAGGATGATAAGAGGCGGATTTTTTTCTGGCATGAGGATGATAGGAGGTGGAGTTGAGAAATGAGGATGATAGGAGGTGGAGTTAAGACATGAGGATGATAAGAGGTGGAGTTTGGGGCATGAGGATGATAAGAGGTGGAGTTTGGGGCATGAGGATGATAGGAGGTGGAGTTTGGGGCATGAGGATGATAGGAGGTGGAGTTTGGGGCATGAGGATGATAGGAGGCGGAGTTGGGGCATGAGGATGATAGGAGGCGGAGTTGGGGCATGAGGATGATAGGAGGCGGAGTTGGGGCATGAGGATGATAAGAGGTGGAGTTTGGGGCATGAGGATGATAAGAGGTGGAGTTTGGGGCATGAGGATGATAGGAGGTGGAGTTTGGGGCATGAGGATGATAGGAGGTGGAGTTTGGGGCATGAGGATGATAGGAGGTGGAGTTTGGGGCATGAGGATGATAGGAGGTGGAGTTTGGGGCATGAGGATGATAGGAGGCGGAGTTGGGGCATGAGGATGATAAGAGGTGGAGTTTGGGGCATGAGGATGATAGGAGGTGGAGTTTGGGGCATGAGGATGATAGGAGGTGGAGTTTGGGGCATGAGGATGATAGAAGGTGGAGTTTGGGGCATGAGGATGATAGGAGGTGGAGTTTGGGGCATGAGGATGATAGGAGGTGGAGTTTGGGGCATGAGGATGATAGGAGGTGGAGTTGGGGCATGAGGATGATAGGAGGTGGAGTTTGGGGCATGAGGATGATAGGAGGTGGAGTTTGGGGCATGAGGATGATAGGAGGTGGAGTTTGGGGCATGAGGATGATAGGAGGTGGAGTTTGGGGCATGAGGATGATAGGAGGTGGAGTTTGGGGCATGAGAATGATAGGAGGTGGAGTTTGGGGCATGAGGATGATAGGAGGTGGAGTTTGGGGCATGAGGATGATAGGAGGTGGAGTTTGGGGCATGAGGATGATAGGAGGTGGAGTTTGGGGCATGAGGATGATAGGAGGTGGAGTTTGGGGCATGAGGATGATAAGAGGTGGAGTTTGGGGCATGAGGATGATAGGAGGTGGAGTTTGGGGCATGAGGATGATAAGAGGTGGAGTTAAGACATAAGGATGATAAGAGGTGGAGTTTGGGGCATGAGGATGATAGGAGGTGGAGTTTGGGGCATGAGGATGATAGGAGGTGGAGTTTGGGGCATGAGGATGATAGGAGGTGGAGTTTGGGGCATGAGGATGATAGGAGGTGGAGTTTGGGGCATGAGGATGATAGGAGGTGGAGTTTGGGGCATGAGGATGATAAGAGGTGGAGTTTGGGGCATGAGGATGATAGGAGGTGGAGTTTGGGGCATGAGGATGATAGGAGGCGGAGTTTGGGGCATGAGGATGATAGGAGGCGGAGTTTGGGGCATGAGGATGATAGGAGGTGGAGTTTGGGGCATGAGGATGATAGGAGGTGGAGTTTGGGGCATGAGGATGATAGGAGGTGGAGTTTGGGGCATGAGGATGATAGGAGGTGGAGTTTGGGGCATGAGGATGATAGGAGGTGGAGTTTGGGGCATGAGGATGATAGGAGGTGGAGTTTGGGGCATGAGGATGATAGAAGGTGGAGTTTGGGGCATGAGGATGATAGGAGGTGGAGTTTGGGGCATGAGGATGATAGGAGGTGGAGTTTGGGGCATGAGGATGATAGGAGGTGGAGTTTGGGGCATGAGAATGATAGGAGGTGGAGTTTGGGGCATGAGGATGATAGGAGGTGGAGTTTGGGGCATGAGGATGATAGGAGGTGGAGTTTGGGGCATGAGGATGATAGGAGGTGGAGTTTGGGGCATGAGGATGATAGGAGGTGGAGTTTGGGGCATGAGGATGATAGGAGGTGGAGTTTGGGGCATGAGGATGATAGGAGGTGGAGTTGGGGCATGAGGATGATAGGAGGTGGAGTTTGGGGCATGAGGATGATAGGAGGTGGAGTTTGGGGCATGAGGATGATAGGAGGTGGAGTTTGGGGCATGAGGATGATAAGAGGTGGAGTTTGGGGCATGAGGATGATAGGAGGTGGAGTTTGGGGCATGAGGATGATAAGAGGTGGAGTTAAGACATAAGGATGATAAGAGGTGGAGTTTGGGGCATGAGGATGATAGGAGGTGGAGTTTGGGGCATGAGGATGATAAGAGGTGGAGTTTGGGGCATGAGGATGATAGGAGGTGGAGTTTGGGGCATGAGGATGATAAGAGGTGGAGTTTGGGGCATGAGGATGATAGGAGGTGGAGTTTGGGGCATGAGGATGATAGGAGGTGGAGTTTGGGGCATGAGGATGATAGGAGGTGGAGTTTGGGGCATGAGGATGATAGGAGGTGGAATCTGGGGCATGAGGATGATAGGAGGCGGAGTTGGGGCATGAGGATGATAGGTGGAGTTTGGGGCATGAGGATGATAAGAGGTGGAGTTTGGGGCATAAGAATGATAGGAGGTGGAGTTTGGGGCATGAGGATGATAGGAGGTGGAGTTTGGGGCATGAGGATGATAGTAGGTGGAGTTTTTCTTGCATGAGGATGATAGGAGGTGGAGTTTGGGGCATGAGTATGATAGGAGGTGGAGTTTGGGGCATGAGGATGATAGGAGGTGGAGTTTGGGGCATGAGGATGATAAGAGGTGGAGTTTGGGGCATGAGGATGATAGGAGGTGGAGTTAAGACATAAGGATGATAAGAGGTGGAGTTTGGGGCATGAGGATGATAGGAGGTGGAGTTTGGGGCATGAGGATGATAGGAGATGGAGTTTTTCTTGCATGAGGATGATAGGAGGTGGAGTTTGGGGCATTGGATGATAAGAGGCGGAGTTAAGACATGAGGATGATAAGTTTTGAGGATGATAAGGAGGTGGAGTTTTTCTTACATGAGGATGATGGGAGGTGGAGTTTTTCTTGCATGAGGATGATAGGAGGTGGAGTTTGGGGCGTGAGGGTGATAGGAGGTGGAGTTTTTCTTACATGAGGATGATGGGAGGTGGAGTTTTTCTTGCATGAGGATGATAGGAGGCGGAGTTTGGGGCGTGAGGATGGTAGGAGACCAGGTAGACATCAGGAAGTATAAAGAAGAAGCTTGTAGATTTCCTAATGAAAAAAGGAGGAGCTTATAGATGTTGTTACAGAAGGAGGAGCTCGTAGCACACATATTTCATTACTCATACCCCTCTTCCACCAGATCAGTTCCAGGGCTGGTTCGGGGCCAGTGCTGGTGCTGGTTCACAACTCGTTCAACTTGCGAGCCAGCTGAGAACCAGTTTGCTTTTCCATCGCTCGCGGTGCTAAGGGAAGCCACGTCATTATGTCGCTGTATACGTCAGTTACGTCGCTACGTTTGCATAAACCTTGGCACGAATATCGAAGCAAAAACAACGTGGAAGAGCAGCAGCAACAACAACAATAATAATAATGGATGACTTCGCGTTTGTACAGCTGCTGCTTCTCGTCTCTTAAAAACGGCGACCTTTCGCGGTCTTGTTATTGTTGTTGGTCTTAACAACTCCGCCCCCCCCCCCCCGCTGACGTAAGCGGTTCTTTCCTCTGGCCCAGCAGAGAGTTGGTGCTAGCCTGGAACCGGTTTTTTCTGGCCCCAGAGCCAGTTCTTTGTCAGTGGAAACAGAAAACCCGGTTCCAAACTAAGCACTGGCCCCGAACCAGCCCTGGAACTGCTTTGGTGGAAAAGGGGCATCAGGGTTCCTTC